>NC_054383.1:121437343-121739843 GCF_017654675.1 Xenopus laevis | reverse complement strand
TCATACATCAGTTTAGCATGGACATGCCTCTCTAACAAGGAAAAAGAGGAGGAGAGAGTGAGTGGAATAAAGGCAGAGAAGGAGAGAACAAAACAGCAGAATGACAAGAGACATTTGAACTGCCCATCGAGTGCAAGGAACACCGATGGAACTGAACAAACACAGACCTGTGCCAAAAAGCATCATGGATTCAGGTGAATACTGAACAGCCCTGTGCCAATACACCAAGAAGGGAAGATTTACCCTGGACATTGAAGGAGGGGGGTAATTCCTCTGTTGCTTCCCCAATAAGCTCCTTGTATTTATTCCCCTTGCTTCTTCTCTGGCAGGTCACACCATGCAATGCAGACAACAAGCAAACATCTGCTCGGCAGCGTTTAACTTTGGATGCAACATGTGTATTGAGCTATCTTTTACCTTGATACAATTGGAACAACCTTGAGGGGTGGCGGTGGTGGTGGTGGTGGGGAGCAAAAAAGAATCCTGGATTGGAGGCAAACTCTCAGCAAGGCTGAAAAATATTGAAAGAGGGAGAATAAAATCTGAAAGCATCTGATTAGAGAAGGGAAAACCACCCGCCCCCAGTCGTTGGAGCACTATATTGAGAGAGGGGGGTCAGTTTGGTGGCTGGTGCATAAGCGAGTTGTATTCATTTGTGCTTCTGCCTGTCACTGTGTGACATCAATGGAACTGACACAGGGATCTACTAAGGAAACCTTTGGCTGCTCCGGCAGATCTTAGCTTACTACCGGCTGCCTCTGTCCCTACTGGTTTTGGGAACGGTGCAATGAGAAGGTAAGTCTGTACTTCTTTACTAGAGTATGTTGACAATGCAGGGCCTGGGTAAGTACGGGGAGGGGGTAAAGCAGAGGTCCTGAGATGTTTAGACCAGGTTCTTGACCTAGAAGGTCAGATTAACAGAAAACTAAAAAAATGAACACATGGAAATAAGATTCTGACCAACTGGACTGCTTAGGTGTTTTTCCCCTGATACAGGCAAGTCCAAGCTCTCTACCCTTCCAGATAGACACACATTTCACTGCCTGGGAAAAAAAAGATCAAGGGCATCCCTGTAAATCAAACATCCCACCTCTCTTATTCTATAAAACCTTGTTCAACATTAACACAAGCTTTACGACTTTACTGCCTATTATCAGGATTGCCAATCCCCCCGCCAAAGCAAATGCATTTCTTCTCCTATGCACTGACTGCAGATATTAGAAGCAAATGTGTTATCTGAGGGTACTTAGTTGCTGCTAACTAGCGATACGTTAATGTTACCCAGGCTGATGGGAGAGAGATTTCTGTCTCTGATGAATGTTTAAGGGGGGGGGGGGCACAAGTTATGGTGCAAGATGGTTATAGGACTGACCTGATGTTGTATCAATGGCTGTATTTGTGTATTCCGCTGAGTGTGTTTATAAATTCACTGGCTCCGCATCAGACCCTTTTCTGTGTGCGTTTCATGGGCTATTTGCTTTTGAAGGCTTATCAATTTCCATTTGAATAGCCGGTTCTTCTTGATTTAATTGCACTTGCATCCGAGCGGGCTTTGCTGGTGGAGGCAAGAGAAATGGGTGAGGGGGAAGGAGGTTTTCAAGATTTTTATCCAAGAAGAAAAAAATCGCACCCAAATATTGAGAGATACTTAGGGAAGTGCAGAAGTATGACTCAACGTGATTTAAGAACAGAGGAAATCATTGTTGCCATTAAACATTATGTGCTCAGGTTTTCGTGGTGGAGTCTAAGCTTATCATGCTCAAAATATTTTTTTGGGCTTAACCCCTTCCTGACCAAAGGAGCCATGTCTTGCTTCTTAAATGGGTTGTAAGCGATCAGTGTCTCCTTGTTTGGGGTTATTAACAAAACCTGACACCATATAATGTATAGTTGCACCATTGCTGGTACTTTTATCAAATCTGTCTTTCTCCGACACTCTCTGTTGGCAAGGCCAGTATGCAGAGGGAACCTAAAGTGATGAAACTAAAGTCAACAGAGGGCAATACAGATCTTTGCAAGGTGCAGGCTTCTCATAGACCCATGCATTCTATAGGCTTGTGCGGTATTCAATCTTATTCCTGTTGGATTACACAGGCCTTGCAACTGCTCAGCATTCACCTTCCAAAAAGAAGCTTTCCCAGCACTGACTTACTACTTTCACCCAAAATTTTTCAATCCAGCTTCATTTTTCCCCCCTTTCTTGTCACCACAGTAAATATTGATCTAGTTCCCTTGTACTCTGATTGTCTCTGCCGCAATCTATATTTGTCTCAATTACACTCTAATTACCAACCTTTGTCCTCCTCCCCGGGATGCACAAATCACAACCCAAGAGTGCGAAATTCCTCCACTTCCCCCTTTGTTTTTTTTTTTCCAAAGGAACAATACAGCGCCACCTATAGGAGGGATGAGACATGACAATGCCTTACAGCTGGTCATTTTGGTCCTAATTATTTTGCTTTAACATATCTCAGATATCTAAGGCTGTTGCAGAAAACCAACAAGTGAGATTAAAATTCATATAATTTGATGTTATTATAAAGGAACAAACATTTATGTTTCATTTTATATAACGGCACTGATTCATAATGCTGTCAGATGAAATGAGAACTGCTTAATGTATCAAAGCACAAATAGGATGACAAAATGATAAAATATCCCAGCAAATCCACCAGAGACCGCAGCCTCACAATACCCACTGAAATCTTATTATGTTTTCAATTTAGATGCAGTCTAAATATTCTTATTATGTTTACTGCACAGAAGCCTCCTGGAGTGAATTTCCTCATTGGAGATTGGAGTAGGCGATGTAATCACCCAATTACATACCAAGGGGCATATAAAACCGTGCGAGTTTCTGCATCCTAGATACTCTTGAGCTCACAACAGGTTAATTGAATGCACAGGCAAATGTATCCCCATGCAGCGATTGGATTCACAGTTCTATGCTCAGGAAAAGTTAAAAAAAAAAAAAAGTGAGAAAGAGAATTAAGTTGGATCTATCCACGACATAAGCCAAATAAAATTTAGGGAAGCCATGAAGTCAGTGATCCAGTTCTTATCTGCTACAGTAGGTTTCTTTTGCCTGCCTGCTTTATCAAGAAGAGAACAAGCAAGGTTTGCAAGTACAGTTACTTCTAATATAACCACTATCTGCTCTGAGATATTTATTAGTCTTAATGAATAGCAGGCAACCTGAAGGCACTTGCGTTTTATATGAGTAAGGTCAATATCCAGAATGCTTAGGACCTGGTGCTTTCCAGATAAGGGGTCACCACACTAAAAAAAATCATGTAAACACTTATTAACCCCAATTATTACCAATAGGCTGGTTTCGCCTCCAATAAGGATTAATTATATCTTAGTTGGATCAAGTACAAACTACTCTTTTATTATTACAGGGAAAAAGGAAATCATTTAAAACATTTTCAATGATTTGATCTGGGAGATCAAACAATGTGGAGCTTTCTGGATAAGGGTTTCCGGATAATAGATCCTATACCTGTATAATACATATACTTTATAAGTTTAAAGACTTCAGACTTGATCTGTGCAAGATGGCTTTTTTATTCCATCAACAGATCAGGGGATTGTAACCCATTAAAATAAGTGTGGAATGCTACAGAAAATATCAATCCTAGGCCATTTTTTGCTCTTTCTATAGCTGCACATTTTGCTGTTATTGCTACTTTTTACTACTCGTCTTTCTTTTCAGGGCCTCTCCTATTCATATTCCAGTCTCTTATTCAAATCAATGCATGGTTGCTAGGGGAATTCAGACCCTAGCAGCCAGATTGCTGAAATTGCAAACTGGAAAGCTGCTGAAAAAAAAGGCCAAATTACTTAAAAAACATAAATAATAAAAAATGAAAACAAATTGCCAATTGTCTCAGAATATTACTCTCTACATCCTACTAAAAGTTAATTTAAAGGAGAACGACCCCCTTAAGAGAGGTTCCATTGCATTTAAATATACTGTTACTGAAAGGGATAAAGACCATGTAGACTTTTACTCCATGCACTTGTATAGGGTATGCTGCCCTTGAGCTGGCCATAGACACAATCATACATAGATCCAATCGTACGAATCGTGGATTTGTACGATTTTCGGACCATGTGTGAAGAGTCCCAACATTTTTCGTCCGGTGGAGATCGGTCGTTTGGTCGATTGGACAGGTTAGAAAATTTCTGTCGGCTGCCGATAATATCTCTGCGTGTATTGCCGATCGTACGATCTTCAGTGGGAGACGGTCACCAGCTTTGTCAGACATAAGTATCGTACGATTGCTGTCAGATGTAGTACATTGGCTGATCTGTTCTTTTACTAATTTATTTGATCGGAATTCTAAGACTTTGATCTGAATGGTTAGTGGCGGGTCGGGAGATGGGAAAGTCCGTTTGTACGTTGATTTGTACGATCGGATCTTTGCGTCTATGGCCAGCTTAACGCTGACTCTTCAAGAAAGGGAATTGTCTTTTCAGCACTTTGCTGTGGACAGCTCCATTTCTTATGGTTTATCTTGTGACCCTATGATTATATGAACGTAATGTAGGAGACCATTATGTGATATTCTATTATAATACACAAAAGCCATGAATAGAAACGGTGACTAGTGATGTCATCAGTTATAAACGGTGACTAGTGATGTCATCAGTTATAAACGGCGACTAGTGATGTCATCGGTTATAAACGGTGACTAGTGATGTCATCAGTTATAAACGGTTAGTAGTGATGTCATTTTTGTCACATGACTCACTAAAACTTGTGTATTGTAATAAATAAAGTACCCCTTGTTGGAAAATATGAGGATATTAGAAGTCACCTTCGGCCTCATGCTTTTATATGGTCATGGAACCCCTAAGTGACTTATAACGTCCTTATATTTTACAGTAGGTGGTACTTTATTCACAAGAGGCTTGTGGGGGACTGTTTTTTGAGTCAAAAAAGCATTTGCCTGCTGCTTATCAGACGGGTATATTCTGTGTTGAAACTGTCTATCACACCAGGCCCTGATCTGGAAGGAGGAAGCGTGGGATAGATTCAGTGGCGTAACTACCGGGGGAGCAGCGGGTGCAACTGGGCCAGGGACCACACCCCCGCAGGGCCCCCGGCAGATCGCGTGCGCTGCAGCCGGCTGAAGTCGGCTGGAGTCGGCTGCAGCCGCAAAGAAAACACGCACAGACGAGGGTGGGGGGGGGGTGGGGGTGTTGGGGCCCGCCCCCACCTAGTTCCATCACTGGATAGATTTGTGTAATTATGCACTATAAACTCTAAGGATGATGGATGGAATGGAGTATTGCTTTGATTTATTTCTTTTACAGATAGGATGAGGGCTGTTTTTAGACCAGTTGAAGGGTCATTACATCAAAAGCACATAAAGCATAAAACCTTCCAGGTATGGGATCTGTTAACTGGAAACCCTTTATCCAGAAAGCTCTGAATTACAGAAAGGCCGTCTCCAATAGACTCCATTTTATCCAAATAATCCAAATTGTTAAGAATGATTTCCTTTTTCTCTGTTATAATAAAACAGTAGCTTGTACTTGATCCCAACTAAGATATAATTAATCCTTGTTGGAAGCAAAACCAGCCTATTGGGTTTATTTAATGTTTGCATGATTTTCTAATATACTATGAGGACCCAAATTACAGAAAGACACGTTATCCAGAAAACCCCAGGTCCCGAGTATTCTGGATAAAAGTTCTCATACCTGTACCATTGAGCACGCTACCCCCAAATAACATAAAGATTATGGACTAGGCACTAAGATATAATTAATCCTTATTGGAAGCAAAACCAGCCTATTGGGCTTATTTAATGCTTACATGATTTTCTAGTAGACTCGAAGTATGGATATCCAAATGAAGAATAGGTCCTTTAACCAGAAAACCTCAGGTCCCATGCATTCTGGATAACAAGTCCCATACCTGTACTCAACATCAGTCAACCAATGAAATACAATAACGATGGAAACTGCAAGGCCCATGCTGGAATCGGTAGCACCTCTCAGGAGGCAAATCAGAACTCAAAATTACTGAGTTATACAGGTATGGGATCAGTTATCCAGAAACCCGTTATCCAGAAATTACAGAAACGCCATCTCTCATAAACTCGATTATAATTAAATAATTTCTAAAAGTGCTTTCTTTTTCTCTGTAATAATAAAACAGTAGCTTGTACTTGATCCCAACTAAGATATAATTAATCCTTATTGGAAACAGAACCAGCCTCTTGGGTTTATTTCATGTTTAAATGATTTTATAGTAGACTTAAGGTATGAAGATCCAAATTACAGAAAGATCCGTTATCTGGAAAACCCCAGGTCCAGAGTATTCTTGATAACAGGTCCCATACCAGTATTTTATCTGTGCACACATCATGGCTTTTGCTTTGGGTCGTTGCAATCCTGACATGTGGCTTCCATTGCCTGTAACCATGTGGTCCAAAAGAAACAGCAAGAATCCTGGGAGCAGTAATGACCAGCTCTGCCAGACCATTCAACAAGCTTTATTTGCATCGGAGTTGACAACTCCTCGCTGCTCTGTCACAACATGTGTGTCTGACTGACAGTGAGGGTTGAGGCACATTATACAGTGCCTTCAAGGTTGATCCGAAAGGCATTTCTTTCAGTATGTAGTTAAGCAAGTATATTACCTCTTATTGATATCACTACATTTATTATAACTAAAAAAAAAAAAATCAGGCAAAAATAGAGATCGTCCCATGAGGGCATTGATTCGTAGAATGAGTAAGATTGTTATCCTTGGAATTAGACATAGTACAGGTATGGGATCTGTTATCTGGAAACCCGTTATCCAGAAATCTCTGAATTACGGACAAGCTGTCTCTCATAGACTCCATTTTTTTTTGTAACTTGAAATTTTCACATAAAAACAAAGCAATACAAATTATAGATTATGTAATCAAGTCTGTCTAGACCTTGTTTTATAGAAAAACTAAAAGAAAAGAAGAAAGTAATAGTATGGCGTCAATGTATCATAGACTCCATTTTATCCAAATAATCCAAATTTTAAAAAAATGATTTCCTTTTTCTCTGTAATAATAAAACAGAAGCTTGTACTTGATCCCAACTAAGATATAATTAATCCTTATTGGAAGCAAAACCAGCCTATTGGGTTTATTTAATGTGATTTTCTAGTAGACTTAAGGTATGAAGATCCAAATTACAGAAAGATCCATTATCTGGAAAACCCCAGGTCCCAAGCATTCTGGATAACAGGTCCCATACCTGTACCAATGAACATGCTACCCGCAATATAACATAAAGGTTATGGACTAGGCTAAAGGTAGCTGTAATTTTCTTAATATTTTTAGCTTATTTATATGGCCTGTAAAATCAGTTTAATTTGACTATAATATTTTATGTTGCGTTATTAAATTATTTTTAATGAATGGCTTAATGAAGAAGCCATTAGACATTGATATAGGGAAGCTTTGCTTCACTCACTGTCACTAGAATGTTAAAATGTAAGCAAATGTTGCCGCCCTGGAGATTTGGATATTCTTAAAAATGATGTTAACATTAAGGGGCAGATTTATCAAGGGTCGAATTTCGAACTGGAAAAAACTTTGAAATTCAAACATCGAATTGGATTACTTCGACATCGAATGTCGAAGTCGAAGTTTTTTTAAATTGAATTTGGCCGTTTTCGCTCGAACGAAAATCGTTAGATCGTACGATGAAATCGATCGATCAAACAATTTTCCTTTGACTTCTAAAGGTTTAGCCAAATGTTGGCTATGGGTTGTAGGAGGTCACCATAGGCTAACATAGCAATTCGGCAGGTTTAAGAAGGCGAAGTGTTGAAGTCGAACTTTTTTAAAGAGACAGTACTTCGATTTTCGAAGTCTAACTTTTTTACTTCGAATCGAAGTCAAAGTCGAATTTAGGCCTATTCGATGGTCGAAGCACCCAAAAAATTGTTTGAAATTCGAAGTTTTTAACTTCAAAATTTCACTTCGACCCCTAGTAAATCTTCCCCCTAAATAAACCCAATAAGGATTAATTATATCTTAGTTGGGATCAAGTACAAGGTACTGTATTATTATTACACAGAAAAAGGAAATCATTGAAAAAATATCAGTTATTTTATTACAATTGACTCTATTGGAGATGGTCATCGTGGAGCTTTCTGGATGACTGATTTCCGTCTAAGGGATCCCATAGCTGTTAAATCAAAACTGAAATATACTTGAAAAATATATCTGCTTATCGGTTACTATGCATTTAAGGACCAGAGTAAACATTGCCCCTGTTACAACATAAAATAATATAAAATTACAATAAAAATAATATAAACTCCCTGCACCTCAGACATTAAAGGTGTAGTTCACCTGATAACTAAACCCTAACTAAAGAAGTAGCTAGAAATGTTGTACATTATGTTTTGTGATTCTGTACCAGCCCAAGGCAACCACAGCCCTTTAGCAGTAAAGATCTGTGTCTCCAAAGATGCCCCATTAGCTCCCCATCTTCTTTTCTGCTCATTCACTGCACATGCTCTGTGCTGCTGTCACTTACTGAGCTTAGGGACCCACTCACAATATACAGTACATATAGAATAGAAATGTCACAATATAAGGCTGATTAGTAATTAATACAGATAATTACTACATGGCAGCACAGAAACCAGTGCAATTACAGGGGAAGCTCATTTTCTGCTGGATAATTAGTGACGAGCCCTAAGCTTAGCTTCTCAACAGCTGCTCAGAGCCCACTGAGCATGTGAGTGTCACAGACACTTTCCAAGATGGTGACCCCCTGTGACAAGTTTGAAGTCCTGGATCATTGCTGCTATTGACAAGCTGAAACTTTAGGCTGGTACGGTAAGTTCAGTATAACAAATATTGTATTATCAGCCACATTGATTGTTAGGGTTTAGTTCTCCTTTAAGTTAACTTTTAGTATATTATGGACTGGCCAATTTTCATTATTTATTTTGTATATTTTTTAATTATTTGCCCTTTCCTTCTGACTTTTTCCAGCTTTCAAATGCAGGTAATTTAAAAAGCAGTTGTTCTGTAAAGCTACACATTTATTGTTATTGCTACATTTTATTACTTATCTTTCTATTCAGGCCTCTCCTATTCGTATTCCAGTCTGTTAATCACAATTAAACAATACATGGCTGCTTAGGTCATTTGGACATTAGCAACCAGATTGCTCTCAAACTGAAGGGCTGCTGAGTAAAAAGCCAAATCACTTAAATATCACAAATAACAGAAAATGAAAACCAATTGCAAATTGTCTCAGAATATCGCTCTCTACATCATACTAAAAGTTAATTTAAAGGTGAACAACCCCTTTAAGGACCAGTGTAAGCTTTTCTCCCTGCACCTCAGATATTAATTCTTCATTTTCATTGAGTAGGAACTCATTGAACATAAAAAAGACTATGCAATGGTCTGCATATAATTGTAAATAATGAGCAAAAATAAGAATTCCATCTTTGCATGGGCAAAACTGCACTTTACAATACAGAAATGTGCCCAGTCAGTGTCGGACTGGCCCACCGGGGTACCAAGAAAATCCTGGTGGTCCCAGGTTTTAGGGGGCCCTTGAGCTGCTAAAAATTTGGCCTATTTCCTATTTCTTTGAGAACAGAGGTTAAATATATGGAATAATAGATTATAGTATGTAAAGAATAGAGACTAGGAGAATAGAGGTTGAGTGAGGAGAAGAATATAATAGTACTGAGAGTGGGCCCCTGGTCTATGGTTCTTTAGTGGGCCCAGGTCTAAGGTTTTAGGGTGGGCCCCTGGTGTCCGACGCTGTGCTTTTGTCTATGTCTCTTTATCGATGATAAAAGCTGGACAATGAAGAAGCAGAGAATGAAAACATTGAGAACTTTAAAATTTGGTGTTGACCTTTAGGAACTTCAAGGAAAATAAATAAATGGATCTTCGTCATTTAGGCTTGGAAAGGCGAAAGGGAAACAAAGAGAAGGGCGACCAGCATAGAGAGTTGGATTGATTCAATCCAATCATCATGAACATGTTAATCAGAATCCTAAATACCCAGAAGACATAACATTCTTTCCATGGTCACCAGGAGTCCAATTCAACTTGACCTGACTCTTTATCAAGAATGAAATTAGGGATGGTTATTGCCATTGATATGTTGGGTGTTTGTGGATTGTATTGCTAGGGGGTAAATTATACATTTTCACCACTACTACTTTTTTGTCTTGAGGGAATATTGAAGTTGTAGGACATCAGATAATCCCCCCACCACACACACTGTTTGATGACTGGGAATATAATTCTGATTGTGTGGCAGGAGCAAAAGACAAACCCATTGAGAGATTCTAGCATTCTACCATGGTTAGAGAGAGGGGCAGATCTCTATCAGAAGACCGTGTGTAATCATGGTGATCATCCATTTTAAATATTGTTTGACTTGATCTTTATTGAAATTAACAGTGTCTGAGCGGACATTTATAATCCATTCCTAGAACTCATGGCTCGGTAGGAGGATAGAAGACAGATTCCTTCAGATGTTATTTATAGGGGTAATTAATGACATCAACACATGAATTGAAATTTAATTTAAATGTAATTCTTTTCTAATCAATGAATGTCTACACGAGATGGCGTATGTATATTGTGTTAGGCGTATGCAAAGGATTTTCAGATATCCCTATAAACAGTTTCTAATACCTTAAAAACGTTCACAATGTAGTAATGGTGTAAATTGACAGTATCCCAACTGTACAATATTAGGGATGCACCGAATCCAGGATTCGGTCCGGGATTCGGCCTTTTTCAGCAGGATTCGGATTCGGCCAAATCCTTCTGCCTGGCCGAATCAAGCCCAAATCCTAATTTGCATATGCAAATTAAGGGCGGGAGGGAAATTGCATGGCTTTTTGTCACAAAACAAGGAAGTAAAAAATGTTTTCCCCTTTCCCCCCCTAATTTACATATGCAAATTAGGATTCGGATTCGGTTCAGCCGAATTTTTCACAAAGGATTTGGGGGTTCGGCCGAATCCAAAATAGTGGATTCGGTGCATCCCTATACAATATCACCCTTATATACTTTATAGTTTATAACAATGACCCACAACCAGTGGCTTTGAGCAGCATGTTGCTTACTAACCTGTTGTATGTTCCCAAAAGCCTCAAAGCAGGAGATTATTTTTGAATTCCTGGCTTGAATGCAAGTTTTAGTGAATAAAGTCCTGGTGCACTGCCAAACAGAGTCTCCTGTTGGCTTCTAGTCCACATTGGAATTACCAGCAGCCAATCAAAGTCTGTTTTTGGCTCCCACAGGAACTTTTAAATGACATGTAAACCCTATAAACCCTTACCATGTCTTTTGGTCAGGCACATATTCCCCACACAAAATGCATCATTGTCTCTGTATGTGTCCCCTCCGTTAGCCTGCACCCGTAGTATTTTCCTGAATGCAAGATCTGCTGCAACCAGGCGGAAATTTTCTTATCAGCTACATCATCATTTATATTTGTATATCCAGACACTCCTGATGACCTTGCTCAGACGTTTTGTAATGTAACTTTATCAGTAACACTGACATCTGCAAACAGGACATGTATGTTGTAAAGTCCATGCAATGCAGAATGCAGGTTTACACAGGTACAATATACTTTGATTAAAAGTTCTGCTGGGGTTGAGCTCTGTAATGGTTCAGCTGAGCTCAGGAGAAGTGGTTAGGAAAAAATATAATCAGACAGCTAGAGTTTCTATGGGAACCAGCAATGCTATCTCTTTATTGTCTGTTAGACTGGAGGGTGTGTTTAGTAATCTGATCTGAGAAGAACTGAGCATGCTCATGAGCCAACAGCCAAAGGAAATTACTGAGTTCGTGGGCCGAGTGGGTTACAGGAGTAGAAAGATTTCTAAGAGATTGAGGGGATGCTGCAGCCTTACTGTTAACCAGAGTGGCGGATATCTAAAGATTTCGAAGAGGCTGTTTACTGATTGCATTTTTGTGGAGAGGGTTAACATGTCCTTTAACATGCTTGTGTTACTCCCCAACTTTTATTCCAATTTGGATGTAACTCATGGGTAACAAAGTTTGGGAACCATCGTTATATAGTCTGCCAATAAGTAAGGCTGGTTTCCAATTTAGTATGGTATAAATGTATGTATTACTTAACATCTAAATGTCCTGGTGTCTACCCTAGGGTGTAAAACTTATCACTAACATCCTTCTAGTAAGTCTCCATTATTTTTCTAATCACAAGAGAGGCATGTGAGTAATAGGGATGTCGCGGACTGTTCTGCGGCGAACTTGTTCGCGCGAACATCGGCTGTTCGCGTCCGCCGCAAGTTCGCGAACGTCGCGCGATGTTCGCCAATAGGCGTTCGCGTCAAAATCGTTCGACCATCCGACCATTCGGTCGCTAAAATCGAACGATTTTCGTTCGATTCGAACGGAAATCCTTCGATCGAACGATTAAAATCCTTCGATCGTTCGAATCGAACGATTTTCGGATGTTCGAAGTTCGCGAACTGTTCGCGAACTGTTCGCATTTTTTGCCGGTGTTCGCGAACGGCGTTCGCGAACACATTATCGGCGGTTCGCTACATCCCTAGTGAGTAACACATATAAAGGGTGGCATTGGTGCATTCATATGATAAATGCCTGAAAGACAACTTAGCTTGGACTTGGGAAATGTAATAAAATGACCAATTACAGATTCCAAAACAGATGGTATACTCAAAGAGGCGTGCTGCTCCATGCATCTATTTTGCAACTTCTGTGGGAGCTTTTCCTTATGTCTAAGGAATCAACACAGTTTGTTGACAAAATTCTTAGTGGTGCAGTGGAGGAGACCTTTAGTGACCAGGTCTAGTAACTCATTCCAACAAATCAACTTGAACCATTTACAAGTGACCTGTTTAAAAACAACATCCAATTGGCTGCTAAGGGTTACTAGACCTGGGGGCCCATTTACTTCGAGTGAAGGAATAGAGGAAAAAAAGTTTGAATTTCAAATGGTCGAATATGACTACTTCGACCACCGAATGGGCTACTTCGACCTTCGACTACAACCTTCGTCTTCGAATCGGACGATTAGAACTAAAAATCGTTCAACTATTCGAACATTCGATAGTCGAAGTACTGTCTCTTTAAAAATTTCTTCGACCCCCTAGTTCGCCACCTAAAACCTACCGAGGCCAGTTGTTAGCCTATGGGGAATGTCCCCATAGGCTTCCTAACAATTTCCTGATCGAAGGAATATCCTTCGATCAATGAATAAAAATCCTTTGAATCGTTCGATCATAGGAATAGCGGTAAATCCTTCGACTTCAATAATTAATTAATTATTAATTAACCCTCGATATTCGATCCTAGGTAAATGTGCCCCCTGGTGTCAACTTTCTGACTTTTATTACCCCCTATTACTTTTTTTACCCATGAGCCACATTCAAAGGTGAAAAAAGTTAAAGAGCAACACAAGCATGCAAAAAGTTCCTGGGATGCCAAATATGAGCTGTGATTGGCCATTTGGTAGTCCCCACATGAACTGGCAGCCTACAGGAGACTCTGTATGGCAGTACATCTGTTTTTTATGTAACTAAAACTTGCCTCCAAGCCTGAAATTAAATAATAAGCACCTGCTTTGAGGTCACTGGAAACACCATCCAAGTGGTAGGTGAGCATCATGTTGTTCACGAGCCACTGGTTGGGGATTACTTCCCTACTGCATGTATAAATAAGGTTAATATAATAAATGAACCTGAATTACTGTGTAAGGCAACTGAAACACCCTAAGGAAGCCTGTGCAGACACAAGGAACATGAACAAATTCCTGTGATACTTACAAATCTTAACCTTGAGATCAGTAGAGCAACAGCATTGAGCAATAGAGCATTGAAGAATTCCACTAGTACCTAGAAAAATGTAATTGTCATTAAAATTGGAACAAGTCTCAAGGAGTAAGCCAAAGATACATATCCTAGTATGCCTCCTTTATAAAAACGTTTGCTATTAGACATAGACAATCCCTCCCCAGCTATGAACAATCCAGTTATTCTTTGTTTGGTTCCAGCCTCAACATTGACCAGGTACAGTTTTTCCACCTAGAAAACTAATCAGCTTAGTCCCAGAAGGTATTTTAGCCACTAAAAAGCAATAGGTAACTCTTATGGAAGGGAAGGGTGCACAAACTTTCTTTACGGTTAGGAAGCCTGAGGCAGGAAAGAGACTGCTCACATTAAACTCTACCTGCTGAGAAAAGCTATGCCCATAATTATGGGATTTAGTATAAGAACACAGGCAAACGACAAATCCTCTTAATGAGAACTTCTCAGCTATGCAAATTAATCTTGTGTTGAGCATCTGCTGCAAGATATCGCCAATGAGTGTCGGCATTTGCCTTTAAATTACCTGTAAATTAATCTGTTTGGTGTCATCTACTTTTCAAGGTAGTGCACAAAGTGCAAAAATATGGTGCATTGCACCCTACCTTGCATGTAGTTAATGACCCTTAGCCTCTTTAAACTCTTATAGTTCTTAATCTACTTTAATTAACACTATAGGGCACATTTACCAACTCAACTCAACTCATACAGGTATTAGCACTGGCCTAGCCACATGCCAGTTACGTATTCCAGAAACAAATAAAGAGCCAATACTTTGAATGCAGCAAACTGGGTGATCCCAAATTTATTACATGGTGCTCCAGACACTTTCTGTAATTGATTTGAGATTACCCAGTTTGCTGCCTTCAAGGTATTGGCTCTTCATTTGTTTCTGCACCAGCCCCATTAATGCATGTCCTCAAACCCGAATACAAGCAAAATTGTGTCCCTTATGGGCCATACACTGATCACTTGTTTCTTTAAAATTGGTTGAGACAAATTGCGCTCTGCACCTTAGACCAGATAAAAAATTTGGCACAAACTGCAGATTGCAGTGCTATTGGGTGCAAGGGAGCCCTATTATTAACATCTGCCATGTGCCTTAGGTCATTGACTCTCCCTAGTTTAAGTTTATTATCAAGCTAGTGGACAATCCAGTAGATGCCCAAATGCCACCCATCTACTGCCGCTTCTGTATACCACCTGGCCAAATGAAGACAGTAGTGCGTTTAGAGCAAGGCACAAATCCTTGCCATTTTTGGAGCCCAAAGAGCTGCATTCCAGATTCTGGGAAATGTGCATTTTGTGCCTCTTTCAGAAATGAGACCATACTTCATACTGTTCCTATAGGGAACAAGGGGTTACCATTGCTTCTCATCGCTGGGGTCATATCATTAAGGGACTTTATGCACTTAAAGTAGCTTGGCTGCAGGATCTTGGACGTGGCTTTGGAGGGGCAGGACATAGAGAGCAACTAAACAAAAGGACCAAAAAGTTTAGAGTGGGGTGGACTCAAATGAACTAAAGGATACCCTCCATACAAATTAAACCCAATAGGCTGGTTTTGCTTCCAATAAGGATTAATTATATCTTAGTTGGGATCAAGTACAAGCTACTATTTTATTAATACAGAGTAAAAGGAAATCATTTTAACAAATCTGATTAAAACAGAGTCTATGGGAGACGGCCATCGTGTAATTCGGAGCTTTCTGGATAATGGGTCTCCAGATGAAGGATAAAGTACAATGCTCTTTACTAAATAATAAATACTCACCTCAACCCAGAAAGATTTCACTTGTTTTAATCTGATGTTGGGCAACAATACTGAGACTCAGCAGTCCATGTTATTTTACGGCTTGTGCTTGCACTCTGCTTATTTCAGGTTTTACAGCTCTAAATTACATCTTAAATTAAATGCTTGGGACTTGATTTATTAAATCACTGCTTCTGAAAAAAAAAAAAATATCAAAGGAGGCACGTAGAATAAATTCCCTTTTTATCTACAACCCGTAATTAGATCCCTAGGTGGTCTGTAGAAGGCATTATTTGAAAATCTGTTTTCATTTCTGTAGCTTCTTACATTTGTCAGTGACGGCTGCATAAATACAGTATATCTACAAACGGGCAGAGGCTGAAGGAAAGCATGGATCCACTGACAAGCAATTCATATTTGTCAGTATGATCATGTCATCATGATGACCTCACACAAGGTCATCTTAAAGGGGCAGCATACCCCCTTTTCAACATGAGTGCAATCAATAGAGCTTCTGCTGGAAATACATTTTGTCTACTGTAATAATGATCTTAAAATTACAAACAAGGAGATTTAAGGGCAGAGACACACCCTGCAATTATGGGAGATTAGTCGCCCGGCGACAAATGTGCTCTTCTTGGGGGAAACAAATCTCCCCGAACTGCATCCCGCGACTAGAATGAAAATCGCGATAGCACTCAAAGTGCTTTGTTTTCCAAAGTCGCCTCATGAGGCAACTTCGGGCGACTTTGGAAAACAAAACAATCCGAGTGCTATCCCGCTGACGATTTTCACTCTAGCAGGAAGGCAGGGGAGGCAGTTCGGGGAGATTAGTCGCCCCGAAGAAGAGGAGATTTGTCACCGGACAACTAATCTCCGCGTATTGCAGCGTGTCTCTGCCCTGAGATGCTCCATGTTTGGTCCTTGTGAGGCAGATAATTAGATTAAAAGTAGATAATCTTACTTCTTAATGGTCTTCTGCAAACAAAACAGTTACAACAGAGGGTGAAAGAAAGGGTTTGTACACATGTACAGGTATTGGACCTATTATCCAGAATGCTCTGGGGCCGAGGTCACCCCAGATAAGGAATCTTTTTGTAATCTGGATCTCCATTAATGATGGGCAAATAAATTCGCCAGGCATGGATTCACGGCGAATTTCCACGTTTTGCCACCAGCGAATAAATTTACAAAACTGCAGCAAAAATTAGCACGTCAGAATTGTTGTGTGCATAAATTTGTCGGACACACATTGACTTTGACACACTTTTGACGCATTAAAACAATTCGGACACACATTGACATTGACTTTGACACACAATGAATTTGGACAAAATATTATCGCGTATAAAAATTGATGCTCGCAACAAAAGTGTTGAAGGGCTGAATTATTTGGTGGCCATTGACTTCAATACGTTTCACAAATTATACTCTGTTTCGCTAATTTTTCGGTAAATTCCCAAATTTTCCGGAGAAACGCCACAGATTTGCACATCACTAATCTCCATACCTTAAGTCTACTAAAAATGTATTTAAACATTAAATAAACCCAATAGGCTGGTTTTACCTCCAAGAAGAATTAATTATGTCTCAGTTTCGAACAAGTAGAAGCTACTGTTTTATTATTACAGAGAAAAAGAAAAAAAATCTGAATTATTTAATTAAAATTGAGTCTATGAGAGACTACCTTCCTGTAGTTCGGAGCTTTCTGGATAACGGGTTTCCAGATAACGGATCCCATAACTGCAATCTAATTATCTCCCTCACAAGGACCAGCTTCATTTTCCCTGTTTAGCTCCAGAAATAACAAAAACCATTTACCCAGGGATTATCCTGTGATTAACCCCCTATCTTAAAAAACATAGGCGTGTGTGTGTGTATTAGTGATGGGCGAATAAATTCGGCAGGTGCGAATTTCCGCGTTTCAGCTACGGCGAATAAATTCCAGCGAAAATTCGCCGGAATCAAAACCGTTTGGCATTAACATTATTCGGAAGCCCATTGACTGTAATGCTGGTGTCAAAATTGACGCGATCGTCAGAACTGAATTGACACAGGCATCAAAATTCGTGTTTTGCTAATTTTTCGCCATTTCGCAAATTTGTGGGAAATTTTCTGGCAAAGTGAAACAGGACGAATTCGCCCGTCACTAGTGTGTATAATAAGGCAAAGATACATATAAATCATTGAAAGATGCACTGATATGCACAGATTACATTCAGATGTTTAGCTTGCATGGAGTTATTTTTTTTTTTCATTGAAGTGAAAATAAATCTATAAGAATAAGCAGCTCCATCTAGTGTTATTTAATTCAGGAACTTGCCTACGGCAGTTACAAAGATTCTTGCATTTGCATATCTTTATATACTTCGATTAAACATTGGATATATGCGGCTGCGTATGCCTCTTGAATTCCCTTTGCGACAAAACAGTGTTATCAAAGGCAAAACACGAAAATATAAAATGTTCTTGCTGAATTGTGCTTGTTACCAGGTTCAAGTTGCTCTCTCTGTTTATAAACATGGCAAGGAAATAATACTGATAAACTATTACAGGTATAGGATCCGTTATCTGGAAACCTGTTATCCGGAAAGCTTTTGAATTACGGAAAGGTCTTCTCCCATAGGGACACATTTGCTAAAGTGTGACCATAGTTCGCCTCACTCTTCCAGGAGTATTTTCACAACACATCTCCATATTTGCTACAAATCTTAAGTTCACATTTTCAAGAGAAATGTTGTGAATTTTTTCCTGGCATAAATTCTCTGCGAAAATTCGCCAGTATATTTCCCCATACAATAGTAGTTGGGTAAATTCTCTAGAGGATTTTTGCTAGAGTGGCTGCTCTATTTTTATAAATGGGAGTTCATCAGGCTGAACCTGGTAAAGAACTCTATGGCAAAATGGGTACCGTTCACACGGATATTCGCAAAAGAATTTATACTGGAGAAACTTCATTGGCTAAATGGTGAAAAACTTCTCTAGAGCTGAGCTTTTCCTCTAGCGAATTGTCCTCTTTGCCTTTTAGTAAACTGGCAAATTCGCTGGGGATTGTCATTTTGGCAAATTTTCGCCGAAGAAAAACACAATCGCTCTTTAGTAAATGTGCCCCATAGAATCCATGTTATCCAAATAATCCAAATTTCTTACAAATTTCGTTTTTCTCTGTAATAATAAAACAGTCACTTGTCACACACATCGAAGCACTTCACCAGGTGCAAATTCGCTACCACTATGATAATTCACTCATATGCGAAGTTGCACCTTGGGTGACGAACTCTGGAGACTTTTCGCAAAAACCACAGAAAGTGAGAGGTTTAGTAAATGGCATCTTGAGCTGGTGATTGGGATGAGGGCCTGCAAGTAAGTATGGAGACATTCTGAGACATGACAAGTGGAATTACTTAACCTTCTGCTTGAGTTTTTATTTAGTAGGGCTGAATTACTAAATTTCAAAAGGAAAGTTGTCAACCAATGTGGTATTTGCTTCAATTTTCCTGCTTGGGGTAGACTGTTCAAAACAAACTGCTTGATATTCTTCATTTTGACTCTTTTTTGACCACCCACATCTCAGTTACAACAGGCAATGTCCCATTCTACAGGAATTTAAAATTAACAAAAGGATCAAAAAAGTCTCGTGTTTCCAGCTCTGATGACCTTAGTCATAGGTATACAGTGGTGTAACTATAGAGGAAGCAGAGCCTTTGCTTCCTCTATAGCATAGGCTCTAAAGTATATAGGCTTGTTACACCCCTGTAGATATGCCAATGACTAAGGGTGTAAAAGCTCAAAATGCGGCAGGTATTTGATAGGTATGCTTATGACTAAGGGTGTAAGAGCCTGAAACTTGCCAGGTTTTGATCCTTTTGCCCATTTTTAAGTGAAGCCAATAGAGACTAATCGGGTAATGTAATAAAAGTCAGTAACAGAAAAACTATTCACAATGTGAAAAGTTATGCCTGTGTACTAAAATTTTTTTCTTTGCGCGAATTTAATATAGCTTTTGTGAAACAGAAACTGTTTAGCAACCACTCCCGACAGTGGAAGGAAGTTTGCAATATAATGGAAGTTTTTGGGAATGCTTGAGGACCGTGCAGCCTCTTCCATTATTAATGGTGAGTATGGAGCGGCTAAATTTTGTGTTGTGCTGAATCACTAACAACTTTATAAATGTGGGGAAAGCAAAGCAATGGTAAAACAAAAATATTTTATGTTTTATCAATTTTCCAGTAATCATAGTATAACCCTAATTTGGTTACTGTCTCTTTAAATAGCAATTAACCCTTGGCAAATCCAGGTTCCTGAGTCCCTTTTGCGCATGAAAAGTACTGGGAACTGGGATTTACAGCACAGTGCCTCCACCTAGGGAACACTGAGGAGCACACCTCAGGGGGTTTCCACTAGGAAAAATAAAACACACACAGTTTGCAGTAAAACAGGTATAAACTTTATGTAAATTATTTAGTAACTGTAAATGCAAATCACACAATATAACTTTACTCTGGGGAACCTGTGTGGACTATTAACCCCTGGCACAGTCTATCAATGCCACAGTCCCACACTCCACACCGGGTGGATAAATGTAGAATAACTACAGTTCAATGTCCCTTTCCCAAGAGCTCTTATGCCCCCAGGTAGCGCTACCTGCCTGAAGGTACCTTTCCCTTTGAAAGTAGTAGCCACTCCCACGTGGCAGGTACACGAACAAGACCTGTCCTCACCCTGGGGAAACACACAGTGGCCAAAGTATCCACAGGCAGGAGATAGAAACTGGCTCTCCTTGATGCTCAAATACTTCCTCAAAGTAGAACAAAACACAGCCTTTCCTTTTCCTTCTTCCCGTAAACTCCTTTTAAGCAGCCATCAAACTCTCCACAGATCTGATTCTTTCTAGCTGCTGCAGCTAGGATTCCTTTATAAGCTTTGTGGGAAACCCTGTATATTTGGCTCCAAAGTCAAGATTTGATCCCCTATAATAGAAACAAAGAATACAATCTAGAGGTCTTTTTTGGAGAGGAAAGAGTTATTTATTAGGATTTTTTTCTTTTGAAAAGCCATGCTGGCTGGTAAATGGATGTTTTCAACTGAAGGCATCTGTATTGTGCTTTTTTCAGAAAGAGATGCATAAATTGGTGGTAAATAATTTCTTTAATTTCGGTCATTTATTGGGAAAAGAGAAATGGACGGAAGGCAAAGAAAAAAATGTAAAGAACCATAACAAAAGTATTGACGTGCAAAAATGATCATAATTCCTACCGTATATAGACTGTGAGCAAAGAAAAATGACATTTACTTAATTTGCATGTAATGTTCAGCCTTAGTTACACATACCCACATCACCGTACTGACGGCAACAGTAAGGCAACTAAAATAACAGATTAACTTTAACATCAGCATCAAAATTTACGCTATCGTCAGAATTGACGCAGGCATCAAAATTGCCATTTATTCTTCGGCAAGGCGAAACTGGATAAATTCGCCCATCGCTAACATTCAGATGTTTTTTTTTCAGAAATTGGAGTTTTTCTCTAAAAATGTGTGTTCTGTAAAGCTCTAAGGGGCCTATTCATTAAATCAATTTTTAGGAGCATCAATTCTAAAACGTAACACGATTCTAATTGATACACCATTTTGTGAAGACTATTTTTTGCACCGATTTTTTGGTATGAATTATTGGTAAATTAAGGGCATTCAGGTTTGGGAGTTTGGTAATATTTTTTTTCATTAGAGTGATAAAAAGTTTTAGCAAATACCCCCCTAAAAATTTGAGATGTATTAAGCTTGCAAACCACGAAAAACTCTAATATAAAACTTTGCCAAGTAAAAGCAGTAAAGACTATGGGAGCTGCACTTTTAAGCATTCAGACTCTTAGAAAATTTCTGATCTTTTTTGCTATTAATTGTCCGATAAACACATTTTTAACGGTTTTACAGGTTTTCATATTTTTAGAGCATTATTTAGATGTTTTTTCCATTTGTACTTTTTATATTTGAATCTTTTAATAAATTACATGATTTTAGAGAAAATTTGTTTATTCATGGGTAATAAATGGGCCTCTAAAAGTTGCCTATAGGTTATGTTGATTTTTCACTGATTGGGCTGATTTTGTGAGTAATTATTACTTGAAGTTCCTAAACCTGAATGTTTCACCAACCTGACTGTCCCTTTTCAACCCATCAGAGTTTCTAATGTTAATGGACTACTGCTGCACAAATATGGCAGCCCCCTTATACAGGAACATGGGGTGAGAAAGGTAATGTAATATCATTGGGCAAATATCTTTATGGCAAAATCATAAATATCATGCAAAGACAATGTTATGATCAATGAGGAAAAGGTTTGATTTCTGGTGTTACTATCTCTTTTAGGTGAAAAAGTGAAAAGGCACAGGACATGGATGTTACTAATGTTGGATTGATACTTTATTGATGTTTACAAAAAAAAACTCATGTAACTGTAGGGACCCATAAGTATAATGGCCCTTATGGATTCATTCCCTGCCTGTGCCTCCTTTCCCTGTTGCTGGGTTAAAACCCCTGTACTATGTTATATATTACTGCATATCCATTTTATTGGCCCTAGGTTGATGACCATTTCCTGAATTACTGTAAGAAAGTGCTTTGCAGGGGGAGCTCCTTCCTCTTTGGCCAGCAGTAGTTGATCTGGGTGGATGATCTATTGAGCCTGGAGTCAACAAGACCCCAGAAGTGTTAGGTCCTAAAGGTACAATGCCTTTAGAGAAGTCGAGGTACAGGGACCCTGTGAACGAGGTAAAGCCAGTGTACAGGATAGCCCTTTTAAGAGCACTCTCTAGAGAGAGTGAGTCAGAGAGGCTTAGTTAGTAAGAGCAGCTTCAAGCTCCACCAAGGAGGATAGAAAGGAGTAGCTCTCCCCCAGGCTCTGCTTTGCCTGTGACCACAATACTGACAAGGGAAATCAGGTTAGAACTTTGTTCTATCCCTGTTCCACATCTGCTGTATGGGATCTGGTCCACATGAGGTACTGAAACCCTGGAAGTTGATCCTCTCAACTCCCAGTGCAATTCCTACTATGGTGTCTTTCAATGCTGTGTCTGCTACACCTTTTAATGTACCTGGCATGTATCATGAGTACCTCATGCATGAGTATTATAACCCTGTGGCGCTTTTTGTACTTGAATAAAGTCTGTTCTACTATTTACCAACTTCTGTTATTGTACAACTTTGGCAGTAGTGAGTTGTAGTTTAACATCATCATCACGTGATCATTCCATTTAGTGAAAAGCCCTTCATGGTGAAAGAGATTTGTGTAGCCCATGCTCTACAACACTAGTTGATATTTGCTAGAACCATTCGCAAACCAAAAGTAATAACGAAAAGTCCTTCTTTCCAGCAACCAGTTTATAATCCTGTCCAATATATGCCATAGCATGGAGTAAATCAATCCGTCAATGGCTTAGGACTTTTCAATAGGCTTTCATATAATGGAATGTCTTTTTCAGTTTTTCATTGATTTTAGCCCATTCAAAGGGCACCCCATTCAAATGCCTGGATTCTTCATATTTACTCTGAGGGCTACTTGCCCTGGTCATAAATAACCAACTATACTTGCCCCATATACTTCTCTATGACAAACGGAAGTGGAACAGGGCATAGCAGTACTGTAATGAACATTTTTTGAAATTGTTCCTTGTGTAGAACCTCAGGGCAATCTAATTCAAGTGGATTTCATCAAGGGCACTTAACATATCAAACTAGTCAGTTAGTAATCCAAATAAAAAACAAGTGAAAAAAAGCCCTTAACACTCTAGGTCCAATTGTTAGGGGGTCTTACTGTGTATTGAATATACTAGTAAATAAATATGCTCTAGCAGCAGCAAATTTCTTATGAGCTGTGAACACCAACAACAGTGTCAGTAACAAGTACATCTCAAAGATCAATCAGGAGCACTGATCACTAAAGTACCCATTCTATAGATACATGACAGTACAAAAGAGATGACTTAAAATATTCATGCATCTCTGGTTTACACAAGATGAAACATGAACATGGATCAATTTAAGAAGAATATATCATTGTCATGGCTACTTATAGATTTTAGTTGCCTTCTGACAGTTGCCAAGGTCTTCTGGTTTGGAGGTATTTTTCAGATAAGGTCAAAGAAATTCCATATTCCAGTGCCTGTAATAGATGGTGACCGTATGAATTAGTGATGTCAAACAAGATCTTTTGAACTGTAGCACCCAACAGCCTGTACAGCTGGAGGCTTGCAAACGTGATATCCCTACTGTGAATGAACAAGTGTATTAACCATATTATCAGTGTATGCTCTCCGTTGGGGCAATGCCTTCTCTGGCTTTGTGCTTTGATTGGGTTGGACTAGCTTTGAAAATAATAATAGTAGGTATTGACAGCCAAAGCTTTTGAGGAAGAATCCAACATCTTCTGCAATAATTCAGTGAGCAGAAACACCCTTCATGCAATAAACTGAGGCAAACAAATGTGGGTACAAAGATACAACCATTAAAGTACTGGGAGCACATTGGGACATTGAGGTTTTTGAATGTGGTTGAGAAGCTGTTTCATCAACACTTGCATTATTCCTTTTCTTTGTTCATAGACAAATCATGGAGCTTCAGCAATTGCAGTAATACTTCTTGGGGGGTGATATTTCTTTAATTCCTTAATTTCCTTATTTAAAATGTGTTGGTGTGCACTTGTGAGGATGAGAGGTCATAATAAATGTGTATGTGTAGTGACAATGAAGGTGGTGGGGCGGTGTAACCTGTTGGGGACATTCAGTTACTGGAGATCATTTGAGGTTAGATGAAAGTTAATTTGATACTCACAAAGCATTAGAACCCTAAACAAAGGGTTTTTATAGCCTTGGGAATATATTACATGAGAACATACAAGTATGGGAGTTAGTATAGATATGGGTATATATAATTTATGTGAAAGTAGGGAGGGGTGTGTGTATGGATGCTGGGTTTTCATGACGGGTTGAACTTGATGGACTTTGTCTTTTTTCAACCTGATTTGACTATGTAACTATGTAACTATGAAAGGGAGTTACTGGTGGGAGAGTGTAGAGATATTGCTCCACAGCATAGTAAAACAAGGAACTGCTCTTACAACCAAGCAAGTGGATTTGCCCTCAAGGCAATTGCTAGTGACCAAGGCTAGCTTGAGAACAGAATCCATCCAAGTCAGGTGGGCTTCTGGGGGAATCTGCATACACAGAAATGTATTCTCTATCAAGCCTAAAGACCGGGTAGGACATATGGTCTTTGGTTCTTCATGAATTATTATACTGTCATACATGATTTACACAGTACATAGTAGTAAGACTGCACCAAATCCCTGACTTGGCTTGGATTGTCTACATTTTTATTGCAAAATATATTTTTATTGGCAAATAATTTGTGGTGGATTCATATTTGGATTTGTTTCATCCCCAAAAGTAAAATTTTTTTTAATGTGTTACACCTAATCCACATAGGTCTTCACTAACAAGACTTATATGGATGAAAAAAAAAAAATATATATATATAAATTTTTTTTTTTTTTTGACACATGACGCCATACAAGTCTATGGGCGTCATTTTTGTGGCAAAACAAGGCGAAAAAATTCGCCCATCCCTATTTCCCAACTAGTTGCCCTTATTTGGATTTTCTTTAATATAGTAATACCCTGTATGAGCACTAGAGACCAAAATAGCACAGCATATTCCAAATGGGGCCTTACCAGTGCTTTGTAAAGGGGAAGAATGACCCTCTCCTCCTATGAATCTATGCCCCTTAAAATAGAGCTTGCCGTAGCCAAGTTTATCTACAAGGACCCCAAGGTCCTTCTCCATTGTATATTTTCCAAACCCAGTCCCATTAAGGGTATACATTGCTTGCATATTTTTACATCCTAGGTCCACAAACTTACATATATCTATATTCAATATTATTTGCCACTTAGCCACCCAGATCATCTGTATCATCTGTAAACATTGATACATTACTCACAATACCCTCTCCATAGTCTTAAATGAACAAGTTAAATAAGTGAACCCAATACAGAGTCCTGCAGTACCCCACTAAGAACCCTTCCCTATGCCACATCATTTTAGTATTTACTGATAAGCAGGGTTCAAATGAAGCATATCACTCTTAACAAGCCTATGGATGCAAGCAAGTTGCTGTCAAAAATGATTTATATTCCATTGCTGAGGAGACAGCTACAATCTATAGATGTACAGTATATGCCTATGGTGTGACTGTTTTTTTAAGCTGTGTTACAGCTATCTGCCTATTGCTCCTAAAAGCTGACCTGTTCCCTGCATGACTTAACAAAGGGTACAGCCAAAAATAAAGCTTTGACTTGATGTTGTGCCTTTGTCAGTTTGAACAGATGTTAATTTAAGCTTCTTCTAGTAATCTTGGGGCTGGAAAGACATTCAGTACCTTTTCACTTCATTAGCAGCACTACATGAAAGTATTTTGCAACATTTAGCTGAGCACTAAATACAGCGGAGATCCAAATCAAGGCAATATTTCGGCTGATACTGTAGTAAATGAGCGGTGCCATAAAATAGATGTTAAAGGGTTTCTAATGCTTATAGGCAAGAATCTGATTACAACAAACACAAACAAGAGCGTTGTTGATACACACATTTCCCTGACAACCTGTTTTTACAGCTCTATCAGCTTTGAGGCTCAAATGTTAGAGTCCTGCACAGAACCAGTTTCTAAGACCTGGAATGGACCCGAACCCGTAGCCCGCAACCAGAACCACAACCCATATATTTACCCACTTTGATCCGCTACCAGACCTGGACACGCAACTACCTTATCCACAACCCGACCTGCAACCCGCTGACCACCATCAAACAGGAAGTGGTGTTGCTGCAAACCGGAAGTGACATCATCAAAAGTGGGCGCGGACAGAGACATGGTTTTTAAAATTTCAAAGGACTAAAATATAACATAAGATAAGATATCCGACATGCAACTCACAGACCTATGACCCGCAGACCCGCATCTATACCTGCACCTGAAAACCCTACCCTCATTCCACAGGGTACCCACTTTTTTTGTGGGTAACCCGCGGGTACCCGACCCACTGCAGGACTCTATCATATATTTTATGAGAATCAATTATTGGGTATAAATGACCAGAGCCAGAAACATCCTAAGATGTCTGTGCTCCCACCCACACACTTTGCCTTTGGCCTTTTTTACATGAGTGATTTGATTGGTCAAATATATTTTTATGTTAGCGAAACATAAAAGAAAATAGGCAAAGTTACCATATATAACTATATCACATCACATTCATACAATAATCTATAATCTGGTTGGGTTTAGGGGCCATGACTGGTTATATTTAATTATATATAATATTAAGTAGGGGAACTTAGGGTTACAGGTTTCTGGTCATTTTCTTTTTTTGGCTGCTTGCAGAGAAGATGACTTGGGCTGTTTAGGTGTCAGGAACTCTTACCCAGGTGGTCTAGTTGTGCGGCGGGGACGCCCGCTGCTCCTCTTGCCGGCTTCCTCCTTAGTGCGCGCACCGTGTGCATTCTCGCTATTTAAAGGCACAGGTGCGCTGATGTATGATGTCAGCGCGCCGTGGCGCCAAATTCAAATATATTTAAAGGGACATTGGTTGCTATGTGGTTGCCCGTGATAGGTTTATTCCTGGTGCCTTGTACCTTGCTGTAAAGCTTCTAGTCTGTCTTGATTCCTGTGTTTGACCCTGCCTGGCTATTTTGACTACTCTGATCTCTGAAACCTGACCCTTGCCTGAAACCGACTTTGATTCTGCTTAACCCACCTGATTGATCACCCTGTTTGACCCTTTGATTGCCTGACAACTCTTGCTTTCTGCCTGCCTTGACCCGGCCTTTCTGACCACAATTTTGCCTACTCCTGTCTGTACCGTGACCTTTGGCCTTAAAGACTTATACAGTCATGCCCCATTGCTGGCCAGAACTCCTGCCCTGTACCTCTCGTTTAAGTCCAGGTGGCATCTGAGTAAGCTGAGGGCTCCTCCCGAAGCCAAAGACGGTCACACTACTGGTGAAGCACGAGCCGAGACCAGGGTGCTTGGCATTTGTTCTGGTATTGGGTGCCGACCGTGACATTAGGTTTAATTTTGAGAAAGAGAAGAAGTTGATATCTGTGATGTTGAATTGTGGCGAATAAGTTGATGGCCTTTTTGTATTCTGTTGTCTTGGAGATGGTCTTGAGATAGTCAGGAAGGCTGCTCTGTAATATTTGTGTGCCTTGTGCCATATTTTGTTGGAAGTAATAAAGTACAAACCATGTCCTGTTGGAGGCCCATTTATTGAAGGTCCAATTTTAGTGGTATTAGAACTTTTTGGAACCATGATTAAACTCGTTTGCTCTGAAACGATGAATGCCATGAAAGTTATTAAAAGATCCAAATTAAAAAAGTAGGAGTGAAAAAAAACCCCTGAAAGATGCGCTAAAACAATAGGAAAATCTCAAGAATTCGAATTTTCTGACAATTACAAGCAAAAAGAAATCTGAAAACTTCTAAAAGTCTGAATGGCTAAAAAAAAAAGTCCAGTAGAATCAGCGCAGCTCCCATTGACTTCTACGGGACCTCAACGGCTTTTATTTAGCAAAGTTTTGTTTTCGAGTTTTTCGTTGTTTTACACATAAATTTAGAATTTTTAGAGATTTAGAGAATTAAAAAAAACACAATTTTTTTAAGAGACCCTCTTTTTGAAACTGATCTTCTTACAATGTTCATAATCCAACTGTCACTGAAAGCATCTTGCCTTCCTATACAAACTCACAGGCCTCTCAATTAACAAAATTGTGCTCCTTAGGGTCTGTGCATCCTATGCCCTCCAGTTTGAAACTGAACCCAGTGCTGTCAGGCACCTGCCATAGGCAAGTGGTATATAGAGGGATCTCCTGTACCTTGCAGTCCCTGGAACACCCTATTCTGCAGGTATTAAAGGGCATGTAAAGTCTAAAATAGAATAAGGCTAGAAATGCTGTATTTTGTATACTAAATATAAACATGAACTTACTGCACCACAAGCCTAATCAAACAAATAATTTATCCTTTCAAAGTTGGCTACAGGGGGTCACCATCTTGTAAATTTGTTAAACATCTTTGCAAGACTAAGACTGTGCACATGCTCAGTGTGGTTTGGGCTGCTTAGGGATCGTCATAAACAAAGCTGCTTGAGTTCTGCATGGCTGGGAAGTAAGGCGGAGGCTCCCCCTGCTGTTCATAAGTATGATTGTTTCCCTGCAGAGCAGTTGGGGACCGTCTGACAATTCCTATCCACAGCAGTAATTGAAGGGAGAATTTCACTGCATACAGTCAGGTTTCTTATAAAAACAGTACACATTTTTTAATTAACATATATTGGAGATAGGTTTCTTTTTCATTAAAGAAAGTAAAAATGGGGTTTTATTTTTTTGCCTTTACATGCCCTTTAAGGGCAGAGACACACGGTCAGATTCGGGGAAATTAGTCAACCAGCGACCAATCTCCCTTTTTTTGGAGCGACTAATCTCCCCGAACTGCCTCCCGCCGGCTAGAATGTAAATCGCCGGTGGGATGGCACTTGGAGCTTCAGAAAAAGCTCTGATTGCCATCCTGCCGGCGATTTTAATTCTAGCGGGCGGGAAGACTGGGAAAGGCAGTTCGGGGAGAAGAAGAGGAGATTTGTCGCTAGGCGACTAATATCCCCGAATCTGACTATGTGTCTCTGCCCTAATAATGGCATGCAAACTCATGTGCTTTGGCTTATGGTACTAACCACAGAGCATTGTGCAAAGTACCCTTTGGCCATTGCCTCTTCTTAAATCATGATTCGATTTACTCCAGCATTAAATGAAAAGTATCTTTTGTGCAGCCGAGAAGAGAGGTGATAAAGCTTATAGGGTTACACCCTTAATAGAATGCTGAACAAGCAGGATTATGAAATTAACAAATTCCTGGAATTTTGGGGACAGCTGTCATTTTTTTTCTCATGATTAACACATTGCCACCCAGGTGTTAAGAATATCAGGCAGATCTGTGTAGCATATGTTTGGCGATTACTATCATACATTTCTTTCTTCTCCTTGAAACACTTTTTTTGAAAGCTATCAAGAGGCAGATATGTTATAACCAGGCTTTATATTTTTTATTTACCTGAAGATTGGTGTACAGTTCAGATACGTCTAATGGATGCTAATCCATTATATAAATATATAAGAAACGTACAGGTACAGGTATGGGACATGTTATCCAAAATGCTTGGGACCTGGGGTTTTCCGGATAATGGATCTTTCCGTAATTTGGATCTTCATGCCTTAAGTCTACTAGAAAATCATGTAAACATTAAATAAACCCAATAGGCTGGTTTTGCTTCCAATAAGGATTAATTATATCTTAATTTGGATCAGTTCGGGGAGATTAGTCTCCCCAAAGAAGAAGAGATTTGTCGCTGGGCTACGAATCTGAGCCTGTGTTTCTGCCCTAAGGTATGAAGATCCAAATTACAGAAAGATCCGTTATTCGGAAAGTGGATAATGGGTCCCATACCTGTACTGCCTCTACTTGGATCTTCCATTTTAAAATGTATAATGTAAAATGTATAAATTATGATTTTCTCCAATTTCAAACCTAGTCCGACAAAGCCTGCCGTTTAAGAAGGGCAACCAGAGTGCTGTAATTATATTTCAGTTCTAAAGCACTAGAGGGACTGTTGCAGCAGCTTGGCGTTCAATCACTCCGTACTTACAGCAGAAGCTTGTTCTTGCCATTTAGCTGGGACTTATAGAATTTATAGCATGGACATTGTGCAGGAATAATGACAATAGCTTGTGGGGGAACTGAAGACTTTGCTTCATATGCTGTGGGAGAAAGCGAGTGCTTTTATTTTTAATGTTGAATACAAAACAAAGGAATATGATTTAAGAAAGGTCTTCAGACATTATAACATTGCCCTGTATTAACAGAGCACTTTTTTTAAAGCTGGAAATGATAGCCAAAGGGGAAATTATCCCTGAACTATGTATTAATTATTCATTTTTTTGTGTATTTAATATTTGGAGAGGTCTGACCTACCAGTCAACATATTTTAACCTCTGTGTTAAAAAAGATGGAAACCAATGTAATATAACATCCACAATTATTTCTGCTGTAGGCCAGTGTAAAGAATGCCAACAAATGTACGTGATGGACTAACATAGGCAGAAGGATCTGTCTTCCTTTGTTAAGAGCAGAAATAATTTCACAATAACTTGTGGGACTTCTGCTTCTTTTTAGATTGTACTCCCGGCCCTTTGATTACTCATGGCTGAACCCAATTGCTATGAAAAAAAAGGAAAAAGATATGTGAAGTCATTAAAGGGATTCTTATTAAAGGGATTTTTATGATGTAGGTTTTATTTCTAAATTACATTGTTTACACTGCAAATAGTTCACTCTACAATATAAAATTTAATTCCTGAACCAGCAAGTGTATTTTTTTTAGTTGTAATATTGGTGTGTAGGTGCATCTCAGGTCATTTTGCCTGGTCATGTGCTTTTGGAAAGAGCCAGCACTTTAGAATGGAACTGCTTTCTGGCAGGCTGTTGTTTCTCCTACTCAATGTAACTGAATGTGTCACAGTGGGACCTGGATTTTACTATTGAGTGCTGTTCTTAGATCTACCAGGCAGCTGTTATCTTGTGTTAGGGAGCTGCTATCTGGTTACCTTCCCATTGTTCTGTTGTTAGGCTGCTGGGGGGGTGGAAGAGAGGGATATCATTGCAACTTGCAGTACAGCAGTAAAGAGTGACTGAAGTTTATCAGAGCACAAGTCACATGACTGGGGGCAGCTGGAAAACTGACAATATGTCTAGCCCCATGTCAGATTTCAAAATTAAATATAAAAAAATCTTTTGAAAAATCGATTTCAGTGCAGAATTCTGCTGGAGCAGCGCTATTACTTAATGCGTTTTTAAAAAAATCACATTTTCCCATGACAGTATCCCTTTAAGGTATTTTTGGATCATATAAAAGTATTAGGGAATCCTAGACAGCTATGGAGATAAGTGCGCTGAATATATGGAGACAGACCCCCCTAAAGAATCAGGATAATGAGGAGACAGACTAGACATCTCTGTCCCATGACTGCTCCACAAGTAGGAACACATGTTCCACAAGAGCCTTCCTATAAAATAATCATGGAGCTGAGAAAACAGTGGTGCCTCTGGGTGCAAGGCACATGAGTAATCTTTTCTACCTACTCGTGGAAGGTGTTGTGTACAGGGCTACTTTGCACTCAAAAGTGTTGCCAGATGCCCCAACAAATGATCCACATACGGTCCAAAAGTCGTACAAAACCGAGATTCATATGACTTTATCTTTGCTTCAGTGCCCAGGTTAATTGTCCCTGAGATCCTTGTTTACAAAAAGTGGAAGGATTTTTTTTGACTTGATAGAGGTTTTTGATCTTTGTTATGGTTTCCAATTTCCCCACTGTTGTTGTGATGAGCCCTCTAACTCTCACAGATAGTGATTGGCGAATAAATTCGGCAGACACAAATTTGTGGCGAATTTCCACGTTCCATGGCAAATTCACCGGCGAAAACTCTGACGTGTCAATATAAATAACGCATAAAAAAATTGTTGTACGTCAAAATTATTTGGACTCCCATTTACTTTAATGCGTTTGGACCAAATAGTCGTGCGTATAAAACATTTGCTGTGAATTAACACATTTTTTGGCAAAGGGAAATGACAGAGATTAATCCATCACTATTCACAGACATTTGCAGTATATTCAAGTTCCTAAAAAAAGTCATTCTAAGTAAGATAATTCCCTTGCCTTAGTGCTATGGGCAAGAAATGTTCCATACTTGTGATATTCCACCAGATGATGATACAAAGCATTACTTTTCAAGTTCAGAATTCTTGGATATAAATTACCTGGAGTTACTGAATTATCTACTAGAAGCTTGAGAGTTCTCGGGCAGCTGCCACTATTTTGGTGCACCATGCTCATTTTATACAGGATCTAGTAGAATTAAGTCATAGGCAACTGGACCTCACCTGAGTGGCTTCTTCTTTTTTGCCTGAAAACCCACAAAAAATTCGATTTTCAGGCTAAACCCAGCGCAGACCAGGAAAACTTCAAATCAAGAAAGGTGCCTCTCCCTTTGATTTATACAGGACCTCGACAGGTCTAAGAAGCGGATTTTCAGATTCAGGCATTTTGCATCATCGGGGTATGATAAGTCTTGAAAAAGTTTAGTTTTTTTTCCTCTAAGTAAATTCTAGTAAATTTTTCAAGATTTTAACATTCAAATTTTAATAAACAACTAAATGTCCAGTTGCTTTTGACTTAATTCTACTAGATCTACTTAATTCACTAAGATTCGTAGTTGCGCCAGAGTCCACTTTGCCTCACTTGCCAGGCATATTTTCGCCAGCCGTACGCAAATTTACTAAAATTCGAAGTTGCGCTCAGGGGAAGCGTAAGGTTGCGAAGTTGCACTAGCGTTAATTCACCAGGCAAAGCAAAGTTATGCTAGCGATGCTTAATTTGCATACGGTGAAGTTACAATGGAGGTATATGTAGCAGCACTACACAAGCCTGGGAAACCTTCAAAACAGCAAATAAAATTTTTATTTTGCCCTACACATGTGCCCACTGTATAGTTAAGTTGCCATGAGTTAGGAAATGTAGGGGGGAAGGAGGGGAGCCCCAAAATTTTTTTCGATCTTTTTCAGCCTATCACCCATGAAAAAAGAAAAAACGCCAGCGTTATTTTGGACTTAGAAAATTTTTTAACTTTTTTTGAAGCAATCCCTATCTACTCTATTGCACTTCGCCTGGTCTGAGGTGGTGAAGGAAGTCTGACATAAAAGGTAGCGTTCAGAAAAATGCGCGCGTCAGTGAATTTGCGTAGTTACGTCCGTTGCGCAAATTCGCCAGGCGTAAGGATGCGAAGTAACACTAGCGAATTTATGCCAGTGTCCCTTAGTGATTTGGCGAATTAATGAAAATGCGCTACACTATCGAATTAACGCTAGCGTTAGGCACTTCGTCCTTTAGTGAATTTGCCCCTGTATATCATGACTTGGATGAATGAGAATCTTCATCCCATGCTCATTTTCTTTTACTTATTTTATGTATGAATCTTGCTCAAATATCATGGTCCTTTCAAATAGAATCATTCTTTTAAATGAATATTTCCAAGCATCAGAACATCATTCTAATCATGTCTAGAACCTTTTAATCCCCTGAATCCTTGTTTGCTTTTTCAACCCCATGATGGTTCCTAGATCCATGGTTCTTAGCTGCAGTCACATTTAATACTATTTTCCCTTTCCCTAAGTGTTAAAAGCCAGGCCACTAATCCAGGAAATTAAAATGATGTAAAAGTTTGTACAATATTTAAGTCAATAAAAAAAATTATGAAATAGGCAGTTTAAAATAAATGTTGTATTTATAAATCCTCATTGTTCTCTTTATGCACAAATTAACAGCATGCCTGGCAATCACTGAAATAATACATCACAAAGAGCTAATCGGTGTATTTATAAATGTGTGTATTTTACTTTACCCCAGACTAAAGCTGGAAATTAGTGATTGGCGAATTTATTCGGCAGATTCGCCGCCAGCGAATAAATTCACGAAATGCCAGCGAAAATTTTGCCCGGAAAAATTTGCCGGCGTCTAAAAACGGGCGCCGGTGTCAAAAAACGCGGGAAATTCGGGAATTTTCCGGCGAAGCGAAACGGCGCAAATTCGCCCATCACTACTGGAAATGACACCATGGTTTTATACTACTCTAGCTTCGATCATAACTCATCGAAATCTAAGGGACATATTCAAGTAGTAAAGAATTTAGGGTTTGAAAAATGGTGTAAAATGTTACCCCAGAATTGTAGTTATAGTTACATATTTACATAAAATCCCTATACAGATCTAATTCTCTGAGAACACCTTTTCCAGATTTTCCCATAGACTTCAATCCTGACCATACACTACCAGATTTGGTCAAATACATGTTGGGGGAAACAATCAAACCCACTAAAGACCTGTTGGATGAGGACTGCAGCTGCATGTTGATTGAATGGAATTTTGTGGGATATAAAAGAACAAACCAGCCTTTGTTAGATATCAGGCAGATGTTTTTTGAATATTGGCAGGCTCATCTATTTACTAAACTCAAGTGAAGGATTAGAATGAAAAAAACTTTGAATTTCGAATTTTTCTTTTGGCTACTTCGACCATCGAATTGGATACTTCGACCTTCGACTTTGAATCGAACGATTCAAACTATAAATCATTCGACTATTCGACCATTCGACTATTCGATAATCGAAGTACTGTCTCTTTAAAAAAACTTCGACTACCTACTTTGCCACCTAAAACTTACCGAGCTACAATGTTAGCCTATGGGGACCTTCCCCATAAGCTTTCTAAGCTTTTTTTGATCGAAGGAAAATCCTTCGATCGATGGATTAAAATCCTTCGAATCGTTCGATTCCAGGGATTTAATCGTTCGATCGAACGATTTTTCCTTCGATCGAAGCATTTGCGGTAAATCCTTTGACTTCAATATTCGAAGTCGAAGGATTTTACTTTGAGGGTCGAATATCGAGGGTTAATTAACCCTCGATATTCGACCAATAGTAAATGTGCCCCTAAATGTCAAATTTTAGATTGAAACCACTATTAAACTAATTTTCTGTAAAACTACAAATGCCATGAAATTTAACTGATTAAAAAACTGATCAATGTGCTTAAAAATACAAAAACTGTTAAAAAATTCAATTTTTTTCGGACAGATACCAGCGATAAAATCTGAAAATGGCTAAAGAATTAGTGCAGCTCCCATTGATTTCCTGCTTTTTCTTGCCGAGTTAGAGTTTTTCGAAGCTTTTACACTTTATAAATCTCAAAGTTTTAGACGGTTATTATATATACTAAAATCTAATTGTATCTAATTCTTTTAAAAAATAAAGATCGACCAAACTACCATCCAAGATTTTACCTTATTTATCATTAAAATAACCTGACAAAAATCAGATCGAGGAAATACTCGATGAAATCGAACGAGAACCCAAAACATATGTTTTTTTCATACTTTAATTCCAAATTGTTCGAATTTTTCAGATTATCTGGCTAAACCCAGAGCAGAATATGTTCAAATTGGGATAGGGACATCTGCCACTGACTTATACATGACCTCAACAGAATTGAGATGCTGGATTTTTGGATTTGGGCTTTTTGCAGCATATGGGTTTAATACATCTCGAAAATTCAAGGGTTTTTTTATCCACGAAAAAATTGAGTTTTTGCCCCAAAAAGTTTTAGTAAATAACCCTAATAACTAATTTTTCATAAATGCCCCAAAGCTGGTATTTACCCCTCATTGCAGAGTCAGCACAGCTAAGCTCATGGGGGGGCAATCTTCAGCTTCGGGAGTCTTCAGAATGAAAGTGCCGTATCGGCGCATGCGAAATTGTAGCAATATCCTGGTCCCGAACAACTACGCATGCACTGAAAATCACAGAAATTGCCAAGGGACCCAAAGATTCCCAAAGCGCCGCAAGATGGAGTCGTGAGCTCTGCTGCGCTGACTCTGCAATGAGGGGTACTATGGAGGGTAGGGGTTTTTATCAGCAAGGGGGTTTAGTTCTCCTTTAACTCTGTAGTGCAACTTTATTATGCTGACAAAATCCGCTATTAAAAAATAAATAAAACAATAAGTCGAAACTATCAAGTGCCATACAAAAACAAGGACATTCATCTCTTTTTTGGTGCCGTATGCCCTTATTAACATGTAAATAGGATGTACTTTACCTCTTGCAAGATCAGCAGCGGTTATTACCATTCAGTGCACTGGAAATTCATGGAAGTGAAAATGCAATTTAATATCCCGCCCATCACACTTCTCAAGGCCGGTGTTGTTCATTATACAGCCCTATAGTGATCTGCATGTTAAAGTAGCAATATATATGTGAATAAATTATGGCTGCTGCATATACACCGTACACTGATATTCCTGCACTTACTTCATAATGCAGGACGTTAAAGACAAATGTATCTGAATATAAACTGGAATAATGAAAGAAGCTCAACTGAATGGGGGAAAATACTGTCTGGTGGACTTTATTCCTTCCATCCCACCTCCATTATCTTTTTCTCCAAGAGCAGTTATATTGCTTCTGTCTTCTCCTTTTTATGCAAAAACCTTGTGCAAATCAGATCACAGAAACAGTGCACACGATGCGTTTGTACAGTAATTGTATTACTTTGTTTTATTGAGATGTGAACCCGAGTGTCCGTGCCATTGCTGTAGTTCAATTACTTTTCTTGTCTATCCAACCATTCGTTAAATATATCCCTGCTTTCGATTTGGCCTGTGTTTGTGGTTGTATACACATCCACTGATCTTATCTGAAAAAGAAATGTTATTAGTAGCTCGTAGTCGTATAGGGTACTGCTGCAGAATGAAATGTAGAAGGCAGCATCACTGTAACTATAGGTAAAATATTTGATCATATTATCCTCCACTTCCAATAGATACAGTACAACCCAACCTATATGGCAATCTGATAATTGGCCACAGGCTAAAAGGGAGGATACTGTATACGTGATCATATAGTTGTCCATGCACTTTCTATTGTTCCACTATTTCAGAACACATTTTTGATCCAATATATCCTCAGATGGTTGGACAATATGCCAAAACTGCCTGACCAACTATGGGTATGCTGAACTGTTTTAAAGGAGGACTAAAGCTGAACTAAAAAAGCAGCTACAAAATGTTGTACATGATGTTTTGGGCTTCTGTACCAGCCCAAGGCAACCACAGCCCTTTAGCAGTAAAGATCTGTGTCTCCAAAGATGCCCCAGTAGCTCCCCATCTTCTTTTCTGCTGATTCACTGCACATGCTCTGTGCTGCTGTCACTTACTGAGCTTAGGGACCCACTCACAATATACAGTACACATAGAATAGAAATGTCACAATATAAGGCTGATTAGTAATTAATACAGATAATTACTACATGGCAGCACAGAAACCAGTGCAATTAGCATGAGAATTTAATAATCAGCAAACCTGTAGCATCAGCTTATATTACAGACCAACCTCATTTTCTGCTGGATAATTAGTGACGAGCCCTAAGCTTAGCTTCTCAACAGCTGCTCAGAGCCCACTGAGCATGTGAGTGTCACAGACACTTTCCAAGATGGTGACCCCCCTGTGACAAGTTTGAAGTCCTGGATCATTGCTGCTATTGACAAGCTGAAACTTTAGCCTCGTGCAATAAGTTCAGTATATAAAATATGACATTTTTATTCACATTAATTTTTAGGATTTAGTTCTCCTTTAAGAGGTGTTTCAACTTTAAATTAACTTTTAGTATGTTATAGAATGTTATAGCAATTTTCCAATTGGTCTTGATTATTTATTTTTTTATCATTTTTTAATTATTTGCCTTCTTCTTCTGCCTCTTTCCAGCTTTCAAATAGAGGTCACTGACCCCATCTAAAAAATCAAATGCTCTGTAAGGCTACAAATGTATTGTTATTACTACTTTTTATTACTCATCTTGTCTCTTATTCAAGTAGGCCGTAGTACTATAAAATGCAAGCATACTTAAGTTCCTTCTTCAGGCATCATTTATACCATGCCTGAAGCAAGGACCTAAGTGTTTATTTTCTAATCTACTAGGTTAGCCAATAAAAGGTATGACTATAACCTATACTATTTGAATTTCTATTTTTTCAGTCAAATACATTTTTTTGTAAAACCATAAAAACTCTAATACAAAACTTTGATTAGCAAAAGCACTCATAGTCCTATAGAAATCAAAGGGAACTGCGCTGACCTTTTTAAGGCACTTTTTAGAGGTATTCAGATTTTTTCCCAGTAGTAATTGTCCAAAAAAACTAAATTTTTTAGAGCTTTTTTCGATTTTTCAAGTGCACCGTTTAGCTTTTTTTTTTCATTTGTACTTTTTATAGTCTTTTAATATCTTTTAATACATTATATGGCATGTGTGGTTTTAGAAAAAAAATGGTTTATTCGTGCTTTTGTGAGCCTCCCCGTTTTCTGGTTTTGATTTATTTCTAAGATGGTGCCATAGGTAGGTAAAAGGTTAGACATAAGGACACTGAGCATAGGAACAAGGGACAGAAACAGAGAGTTTTGAAAGTGTCACCTAAGAAAAGCAGTTATTGGTGGCAAAACATACAGTAGGTGGGAAATGTATGATATGTTTTTGGATTTAAAGGCTAAATTTTAGTTATAAATTGAGTATAGCATGGATTATAAAATTTGCGCCGTTAGCTTCGCCGAAAAAGTCGCGGATTTCGTGCAAAATTCGTGAAACGGCGAAAAATTCACGAAACGGCGCTGACATCTCGTTTTTGACGCCGGCACCCGTTTTTCTGACATTGCGCCCGTTTTTGACGCCGGCATCCGTTTTTTCGAAAAAAAAAATTTTGACGCTGGCTAATTTTTGCAGCGAATTTTCGCGAGTGTTTCGCGAATTTATTTGCTGGCGGTGAATCGCGCAAATTCGCCGCGAATTTGCGCCTTGCCAATAAATTCGCCCATCACTAATTCTGATGGCCCAACATGCAACATTTCATTAGGCTTGGCTGTAAACTTTGTAGTTACCATTACCACCCCATAATCACCATTGCTCATCCCTTGGCCAATTTTATCAAATGCCTCAGAGACAATTGATTATATATTCCCCAATTTAAACAGGTTATGGGGGAATTCTGTGGACAAACGTCCTTATTACTTACTAAAAATGCACCTGACTCTAACTTATGTATCTCCAGCTTGCAGCCCCCCTTTATTCATACATATGCACCATATATTTTACCTCCAGAAGTGGTGTGTATATATAAATAACAAAGGTAAGATCAATAATGCAATCAAGGCTTACTGACCCTTTCTGGAGATATTGCGTCTTTATATATGAAGTAATATCCTCACTATCCAGTCTCATCATGAAGGAACTCTACTGCAATGTAACCAAAAGCAATAAATAGTTTTTTTTCTCATCATGAGACGGGTGGGTGCGGATATTTCTTCATTTCTGCTATTGATCTGGAGCCCAGGCTGGGGATGAATATTGCGAGTGCAATACTTGCGTCTATAGAAATGTACCAGTATATCAATAGTTTTATGAACTGATGCGACTTTAAGAACTGACTGTGTTTTGGTATTTACTCCAAGGGCTTTAGGGGCAGATTAAATGGGACAATATTTTCAGATGGTTAAACACAGAATGTAAATAGCATGCCATTAAATTGCTAATAAACATATATACAGTAGCTCTCTGTATATTCCACTTAGAAACCAAGGAAGATGAGACAAAGCAAATCCAATATTATGGTTACCAAAGAGATTGGTACAAAAATGCATATATAAGGAATTCAGATCAGCTGGGTCAAACACATTCTGGGGATTATTTACTAAAATCCATTTTTTTACTGACTTTTTAAAATAAAAAAGTCTGACCAAACTAGAATCCACGAAGTGACCTTATTTATTATTTAAAAAGCAAGATTACCGTATATACTCGTGTATAAGCCGACCCGCGTATAAGCCGAGGTACCTAATTTTACCTATGAAAACCAGAAAAACTTATTGACTCGCGTATAAGCCTAGACACAACTCAGAAAAGTCTCAGAAATATCAAACAGTCGGTTTAATGTTAAAAATCAAGCCATGATGCTTAAAACATTAATTCATCGTACAATGATAAAAAAAAAACCTCTGGTAGATGAAATAGATATATTAAGAAGACAGCTGCCTTACCGGTAAATTTGCTCCAATGGGGTGGGGAGGAGCGAGAGTTGTAGTTGAGGAGGAGCCACAGGTTGCAGACATGAGGCATGGCCTCCCCATACAAATATATGGCCTCCCCATACAAATACATTGTTCCTACACCCAGGCACCTTCCCCCTCTCTTACTCCCACCTCGGGCCCTGGGGATTAACAGTACAAACACACTCACAGCTCCAGAGCCGAGCCTCGAGCATGGACACTGGGGAACCCGCACTCACTGCAACATGGCGAGGGAAACAACGACGACCCGACTTGTATCAGTGACACATATATACACTGCCCTCCACCCACAGTTAGTGCCCCACTAATGATTAATCTGCAATAATCAATGCACATGCAGTCTGTTTAGCAATAGTTGAATGTGCATGAATAATTTTATATTTGGGTAAGGAAGTTTTATACATTATGGTATATTTGTATATACAGTAAATGTAAGCATTTTATGCTAATTGTACTACCTTCTGCTGAATATGATTGGATATGTATTTAATATGCATCAAATAAAATACTTTATTCCCTGGTGATATTATGTATACTTATGATACTTTATGAAATTGGGCGATGTACTTCTCTGTCTGATGTTATCTTCCACGTCTTCTACATGTAGTGTGGCAGTGACACAAGGAAGGAGGTGTGTGTTCCACGGAGCATACAATCTATACACTTATACTGGGCACTGTAGCAAAACACAAGATTTGCCAACCCCCGGCCACATTTTACAGGGGGAACCAAACAATCACTCACAGGGAAGTCCTGGAAGTCACGTCCGACTCCGGCCCGTGGGCGGCTGCTCTCTTCCCGTGGTAGGTGACCAGAGAACGAGCCGAACACCCTGCGCTCCATGCCGGCCCGCTTTTTGGACAGTGTAAGCGGCCTACTTCACCGAATCCCTCACTTTCCGATTCTTTTCCCGCAGCCTCTGCCCCTTGCTCGCCCTCCCCTCACAACCCGCTAGGCCCCGCTCCAACTCCGCGCGCTTCCGGGCTCTGACACAAAAGGCCTAGCGCGTATTCACTTCCTGCTCCTCCCCTCCCACTTATTGTTACCGGTATACCTCCCACAGACCGCGACGCCTCCTAGCGCTGTTCTCTCCTCGCTGCTCTTCCGGCTACGGTACTTCATGTGCAGCTGACCCGCGTATAAGCCGAGGTAGGATTTTCAAGCACATTTTGGGTGCTGAAAATCTCGGCTTATACGCGAGTATATACGGTACATCGGATATGGGACAAACTCAATAACATCAAGTGAAGACCTGTATGGTACAAGTTTTTTCCCAAATCGTATGATTTTTTCAGGCTTTTCCCGAAAAGTCTGAATTTTTACTTGAAAAGTCAGAAATAGACAGATTTTCAGGCTAATTCCAGCGCAGACCATAGAAACTTCCAAATAGGATAGGGACCTCTCCACTGACAAATACAACCTTGGTAGGTCTGAGATGCCGGATTTTCGGATTCAAGCTTTTTCCAAACCTCAAATTTGAGGGTTTTTTTCCACTAAAAATTTGGATTCTATAGTAAAACTCAAATTTTTCAAGTTTTTGGCATTCGGACTTTAAAAAATAACCCTCTCAAAGTACAAATTTTAGACATAGTAAACAAATAAATCAGTAGAACACATCGGTTTCAGACACAGGCAAACTGGTTTATGGAAAAAGGCAAAGGATCTGAAACCCTGATTTCTTCTGTTTATGCCATTAAATAACCTATTTTTTTGAAATATGGTCCATTGATGAGCCTGGTTGGCTCAGGAGAATTTCCAAGGATAGTAGATCATCTGAAAATAAACAAAGGTCCAGGACATAATGGTATTTACTTAAAGGAACTAAAGAAGCATCCATGATTCTTTGACACCTGATATTGTAACCTGGTACAATTTAAGAAATCCTGAACTCAATCAGGTAACTACAGGCCAGTGAATGTAACAAGCACAATTGCACTCTCCACACTAGCAATATGGCCCCTCCTCACCACTGGCAGTACACAGAAAATATTGGAGCGGAGGGGGAGGAGCCAGAGGCATGGGAAGAACGCCTCAGGTGTCATGGGGTACACAATCACCCCTATTTCGGCTCAGTCTGCTTTAAATAACTGCATGTAAGGTGCAAACTACAGGGTGCAAGGATGCAAGGGAGCCCTGAAATCAACATCTACCTTGAGCAGGCATTATTTCTAGGGCTCCATTGCAGCATTGCACTCACATACGCTCCCCAGGAAAATCTGGGTTCTGTCCTGAGAACATTGCAATGTATGGAATCTTTACCAATAGAAAACCAATATAACAGAACACAGGGGATGATGATTTTGAATTTGGAATTGCATACTCACTTTAAGGAGGAACAACACCAGCAAGCTGTTGGGAGTGGACTGGCCTTCCTACATGTGATAACTACTGATTATGCAGTAAATGGTATTCTTATACCAATAATCCTTACATGGAGTCAATGAGCATGGTGCTTCTTTTTAGGCCTAGAAATTTTTAAAACTGTAACAGGATGACTGATATGGCAATGTTTTCTGTAATCTAGAGCTTATTTAAGGTGGCGTGATGTTATGTTTGATCATGGAGAAGGCTTTAAAGCCAGAAATTTTAATTGTATTTGTAAGAATAGTGCTCTAGTGTTAGCTGATAAACTTTTATTTGTTTTTATCTAGTCTCTATCTTATATATACATTGCTACTTGGGGCACCGTTTCTGGGGCTGCTGCTGCCTGGGGCAGTTTAAAAAATAAAAATTTGGCTCTTAAAGTTACCAGAGGTGGCTCTTTGCCACCCGGGTAACGAGTTGCTCATTATCGCCACGATGATTGAAGGGAGCATCTCTTTAAATTAGAGATGCACCAAATCCACCAATTTTTGTATTTGGCCAAATCCTGCATAAAGGATTTAGCCAAGTACCAAACCGAATCCAAACCCTAGGGCAAGCTGCAAAATGCTGGTGTAGTGGTGGAAACACCCGTTGCTTAACCGGCAATTTTTTTTTACTTTATATAGGGTTTCGATTCAGTTTGGCTAGGCTCTTGGATTTAGCTGACTTCAAATTCTATTAAGAAAGGCTCAGATTTGATCCAAATGCCAAATTGAATCCAGGATTCGGTGCATCCCTACTTTAGAGTAACCTTACCTTCACGGTTACATGATCAGGGTAAGGTTGTGCACAAAGTGTTCACACAAAGAGCAATTTTTCATGGTTTAGCTGAGCTCTGCACCATGTGACGCATAATGAATCTGGCGCAAGGTGCAGAGGGCAGAATCGGCCAGCAGTAGGCAGTAAGTACAGGGGTTGGCTCTACATTCACTGTCATTCCCTAAATTGTTAATCTGAAAGAGGCATAAGTTGGGGAGTGGGACCGGGCTGTCTGTGTGCCACCAACCCCTCAGGCAGTGCCTTATTCATGGGGGGTGGATACAGGTCTCTGGGCTTTGAATTACAAGGCAAACATCTGTGGGTATTTATTTATGCAGAAACGTGGGTGTAAAAAGCAAACAAATGGCATATTGCACCTGATTTGCATTTTTTCTTTTTAGTTGTAATTTAACCCCAGTTGGTAACCATTTATTGTAGCACTGGACTTGCACAGTTTTGGAGGTCATAAATGATCCCTCTTGTAGTCAAAAACAGGTCTGGTATGTGCCCCCTGATTATGGTTGCCAACATTGTGCGGCCTGTGATCTGAGTGGGGGGGGGCATGACATCACCGGGCTGGGTCAGTGATGTTGTGGGCGGGGCATGCTACATCCCATGGGCGGGACTGTGACGTGATGATCAGCGATTGACTGATTGCCATGTCAATCAGGTGAAAATCTGCCTGGTTTTCTTTTTTTGGAAAACGGGGCAGACTGTCTTGACCTTGCCCTTCTGAAAACCGGGCTGTCGGGGTCAAATCTGGACAGGTGGCGACCCTACCCCTGATGCACCTTGTGCCAGGTTCATCCTGTTCAAATTGTGCAGACCACAGATAAAGTGCATAATTCCCAAATAGCTTTCTAGTCCTGCATTAAAAGGTAGATTTATTTTTCAACCCTACACCTTCCATTATTGCATATTCAAGAAACTGATATTTGTCCTAATCACAAAGGATGAACATGATACAGTCACATGATGCACATTTTTCATTAGATTACAGTGAAACACTCCAAGGACACCTTTAAAAATAATATATCTCACCCAACCCTCATACTCTGAAGTTTATTAATCACTTGTGCAATAAATACATCCAACTATAAATCTGGGAGTGATTATAAATCAAGGGCACATAAGAAGAATGAAACACATTTTGGAGGGGAGAGGTTTCTTTAAGAGAAATACACCAATTATAAAGTGATCTGTTCTGGCTGTGGATTCATCTGAAACTGGCAGTAAGATAAAGCAGCTGTCAGCTTGCTGGAAAGGTCACACTACAATTAGTTGGAGCCTGCAAACACCTATCATGTGAACATTACGAGGCATGAGTGTTGCAAAAATGCATTTGTTGGCGCTTAAATAGAGCATGCCGGAGGCACAGGTTTTATAAACACCGCCGTTGAGTTCCTGCACTGGACCGGTCTCCATAGCTGTTTCCATTCCCATAGAAAAACAAATGTCTCTGTTAGTGTATGGAAAGGTATGGGATCCGTTATCTGGAAACCCATTATCCAGGAAGCTTCATATTAGGGAAATAGACTCCATTTTATCCGAAAAATCCAAATGATTTCATTTTTCTCTGTAATAATAAAACAGTAGCTTGTACTTGATTAGTGATGGGCGAATTTATTCGCCAGGCGCGAATTCGCGGCGAATTTGCGCGATTCGCCGCCAGCGAATAAATTCGCGAAAACGCCCGCGAAAATTCGCGGATCACTCCCCTCAGATTCGCCCATCACTATACTTGATCCCAACTAAGATATAATTAATCCTTATTGGAAGCAGCCTATTGTGATTATCTAATGATAACATGATTTTCTAGTAGACTTAAGCTATGAAGATCCAAACTATGGAAATATCCCTTATCCAGAAAATCTCAGGTCCAGAGCATTCTGGATAACAGGTCCCATACCTGTACATGCATCCATATTGTAATGTTCTGGCCAAGCAAATATCCTTTGTTATATTAGACATTGTCATATGCTACTGCTTTCTAATCAACAGGGAATTTTTAGGAACACAGCAGTAATAGAAATTTGCCCTGTTTTTTACTCATAATGCAGCTTTCTCCCCCCAATTTCAGAATATTTGTGGTTGTGCTCAGATTTAGGCTAGGTGCAATTATAGAGGTGTGTGTTTTTTAAGAGGCAGATTTATCAAAGGTCTAATTTCAAATTGAAAAAAGTTTCAAAATTCGAATTCAAAAAGACCAACCGAAATTTATAAAAAAAAAAAAAATAGTTTTTTTGGCCAAATAGGTCCGTTTTCGAATTGAAGTTTTTCCCAAAAAAAAACCTTTGATTTCTCAAAGTCCACCAATTGACTCCAAATAGGTTCTATGAGGTCCCCCATAGGCTGAAACAGCAATTTGGCAGGTTTTAGATGGCGAATGATAGAAGTCAAATTTTTAAAGAGACAGTGCATGATAAATTTCGATATTCAAATTTTTTACAAATTCAGATCGAATTTGGACTATTCCCTAGTCGAAGTACAGCAAAATTAGCTCGAATTTCGAATTTTTTAATTCAAATTTTCACTGACTAAGTATTGGATACAAAGGTGCGCAAAATTAACATGACAACTATCCGTGATTCTATCACATCTATTGACACAGCCTGCAGTTACCTATTATACACTGTAGACATGTATGGGACCTGTTATCCAGAATGCTCGGGACCTCTTGTTTTCTGGATAACGAATCTTTCCGTAATTTGGATATTCATACCTTAAGTCAACTAGAAAATCATGTAAACATTAAATAAGCCCAATAGGCTGGTTTTGCTTCCAATAAGGATTAATTATATCTTAGTTTGGATCAAGTACAAGGTACTGTTTTATTATTACAGAGAAATAATTTTTAAAACTTTGGATTATTTAGATAAAATGGAGTCTATGATCATAAATAAAAAAACATTATGTGCTGAAATACAACACATCTGACAACTGTACTAAATTCTAAAAAGGACTATAAAATATTAAAAATGTTTTGATGGCATGCTTTCAAAATTATTTTTTGGAATAACCACAACAGAGCTGGCAGAGGATGGCCCTGTAATACTCTCTGTTCCACGTGCGGTCCAATGGCTGGCTTGGGAGCTGGTTCACTTTCTTCTTAAATGGCCTGTAACGTATTCCTCGGCGTGCCTTGCATCAACGAAAAAGGAGTTTCAGCTGGCTTGGAATTTGTTATGGAATAATTTACTTCTTTATTGGAAATAAAATCAGTAGACAGAGTTGCAAGACTTTTTAATAAGAATTCTTTCTCCAACTGGAGATCATATATAACCTGCTGATCATCCTTGGGAATACCAATGAGTGAGCGGGTCATAGAACAAATTCTCTGTGCTGTAGGAAAGGGATAGTAAAACCTACTGATGTAATTCACATTAGTAATATAATGCTGTGGCTTTATTTAGGTGGTTATATGCAAATGGAGGCTGAATCGAGTGAGAAGTCGAGGATATAGGATGAACCAATGTTGCTTTCCAAGGCTTATAATTTTAGACCAATATGAATTAAAGATACAGATATGGGATCTGTTATCTGGAAACCCATTATCCACAAAGTTCAGAATTACAGAAAAGCAGTCTCTCCATTTTATCCAAATAATCCAGATTTTTAAAATGCTTTCCCCTTTTCTTTGTAATAATAAAACAGCACCTTGTACTTGATCCCAGATAAGATATAATTAATACTTACGGAAGGCAAAACCAGCCCATTGGATTTATTTAATGTTTTACATTTTCTAGTAGATTTAAAGTATGAAGATCCAAATTACAGAAAGATCCATTATCTGGATTACAGGTCCCATACCGAGGCTAGAATAAGTACAATGTTAAGTAAATAATTACTTAAAGGGCACCTATCACAGCCAAAATCAAACACATATTAACAATCTGACCAGTACAAGCTAAACACGTTTAATCAAACTACATATACCCACCTGTATAGTTTTTTGAAAAAACTGCAGGTTTTAAAAAAATCCATTACTTTGTCAAATGGGTTCTTTCACTGAGGGAGGTCATACTGTGACTATAACAGAGACTCTAATATGCAAATTTCAGGAGCATGCTCAGATTGTAACACTGCTTTGAGTATTCTACCCAGAATGCCTTGTTTAGTAAACTCCTCCACTAGAAGTATCAGGAGATTTCCCTATCTTGTCCCCTGCTGGTGATGTCATTATGCAAATGAAGGGCACACACTAACTTCCAGCAGGTGGCAGCACTACTGAACAGCATCTAACACACAGGTCTGGCTGATTTGAAAATAGCTTAGAAAGGTTAATAAGCAAGCAAGGAATTTCAACTGAGCATGTGCGAGATTTCAGAGCTACAGTTGGCTGGGAAGATATAGGTAGGAGGAGCCAGTGAAATCCAAGATGGCTGCCTCAGCTAGAACTGCAGGGGAGATAGGGGAGATCTTGCAGAAGGAATAGTGAGCTGATCATTTACATTATACAAACAATTCTAACTGTTTTAAAATTCGGATTTCTTGAACTTTCACATAGTGTATTTACTTAGTAAATGATTTTGGTCATGATTGGTGCCCTTTAAGTAAAGTATCCCATGAGCAAACACAAGAGTAAATCTGAAAATCTGGCATGTGAATACCATTGTTAGGGTAAAAAAAGCATTTATGTGTTTCCTTAAAGGATACTGTCATGGGAAACCATGTTCTTTTTTTAAAAAAAACAGTTAATAATGCTGCTCCAGCAGACTTCTGCACTGAAATCTTTTTTTAAAAGAGCAAACTGATTTTTTACATTCATTTTTTAAATTTGGCATGGGGCTTGACCAAGCTTGACCAAGTGCCCTCAAGTCATGTGGTCTATTAAACTTTAGTCACTGGGGTATATTTATCAAGGGAAGTTAGAGATCGCTACAGTCCTCTAGAGTGAAATTTTGCAACTCCCCATTCATTTCTATGGGATTTTGACAGGCGTATTTATCATAGGATGAACTTTCACTTTCACCCATTGATAAATACTCTTAAAAATCCCATAGAAATGAATGGAGAGTGGCGGCATTTCACTGTGGACTGTGGCGATCTCTAACTTCCCTTGATAAATAGGATGAGCATGACTCCCAGAACAAGATTAAATATGTGTAATGAAAAAAGATGATTGGGATTTAAAAGACAAATTACAATAACAGAGTAAAGTTTCATTAGTGGTTGGATGAGCATCAAGCATGGTTATATATTTTCGATGATACAAATTTTGATTTTTTTTTTAAGGGTTCAACAATTTCCCTGGTGGATATAGAGGAGAGAGAGAGAAGGCTGAGGTATTGGGCAAATTACAACTTGAAGGTAAGACATAGTCTAAGTTTGGATAAAGACTATGCAATCTAAAGTAGTTACCTATTCTTCAGATGAAGCAACAATTGTTTTTAACATCACTTGACAACACATGGCACAACATAATATATAGCCTACAATCCAATGGAAATGATTTGCTAATGATTTATTCAAATGTACTGATATGTGGGACATGTATTATCTAAGATGTGCCTGCCTCCTTATCAGTGTTTCCCAATGCCACATGTATTTTCTCTGTTGGTGGTCAAATAAGCGCTTGGAAGCTTTATTATTCTTAGAACCAGTGTTTTCAGTAGTAAAGCTGAAGGTTCTAGAAGTTTTTAAATGGATGTGGCAGTGAGGGTATCTGACACTAAGCCAAAACCCTTGGATTTATGTTTCTCCCCTTTTTGGCTACTGATTGTTTCTCTTCTAAGTCCCCATGCAACAGGTCCGGACTGAGAATCAAAATAGTCCCTGGCATGTCGGGTTCCCAGAGGCCCAATCAGCCCACACAGAGGCCCAAACAGCCCCCACCAGCCCACTAAATAATGACTTTCTATGGGACCTTATAGCAGCCCCTCTGGCATTTGCCAGAACCCACAGATTGCCAGTCCGGGCCTGCCATGCAATGAAGTATCCAGACTATTTCTTTTTCTCTCCTACATTGCATATAATGTTACAGCTGGCTATGCATGCCCAGGTTCGGTCTGACAATCTGTCTGATTTTAATCAAACTGGCCTATCTTCTGTATATGTATGGCAGGTGGTGGGTCCTTTCCAATCTGATCAAAGATGATGTGACACATATTAAATTTTAAACACCAAAAACCAATTAGGACCGCTCCAAACTCACCACCCCTTAGCTGTTCCCGTATGTTCCCAGGGTGCTCAGTCCACAGCGTCCCCACTGCCAACATATGATACATGAACAGGAGGACGGCACTCTGGGAAAAGGCAGGTTTTTATTGCAAGATACTGCAGAAATACATGGCCTTATGCGTTTCGGGAACACACTCCCTTAGTCATAGGCTTCAAGCACCAATTCACTATCGAAACAGACCGTCACTAGTGGTCATTCACATTCGCATTCGCTCTGGCGAACGGATGTTATGCTGCAAATTCACTAAAATGCAGATTTTACTGAATGTAACCTCTGCCTTCACCACCTCAGACCAGGCGAAGTGCTATAAAGCAGCTAGATCTTCCTCAATCTTCTGTCACTTACATCATATCCTGTGAGCTGAAATTGCTTTTTTCAGCGTGATTGCCTGCAAAAGTCTTAACAAACTTTTTTGGGAACCGGTTTCCCCATACATTTCCTAACATATGGAACATTAATTTTACAGTGGGCTCACGTCTAGGGCAGTACAATAACTCTGTCTTATTTCGATCTTTATTAAGGTTCCCTGGACATGTGTTTTAAAAAGTGAAATTTGTAAGTATTTGCACCACCATTTAACATAAAGACGTCCATACAACTTTAAATTTCCCGCCCCATGCAAAGATCACTAGCGAATTTTTGCTAGGCAGAAATGAATGCTAGCACATCTTTGCTTTGAAATGCTCTCACTGCCGAAGTAGCACTAGCAAAAAGTCACCAGCGTTTGGTGCCCAGGACGAAATTCCGCATATTAATGAATTGGCATAGTCTGAGAGCATTTGCGCCTGGCAAAGTGTTGCGCTGGGTGCGAAACGGACGTTGGCGAAAATTCCCCGGTTAGAGAATCTGCCCCATGGTATGAGTCCAATTGGTGGAATAAGCTACATATAGGCAAGTATACGACCAACTTCAATTTATCATTCATTTATCCAGGTCATGGTATATCTAGTATAGGTAAATCTAAAATAACTGGACTTGCTGAGTAATCATTGAAGACGTTTCACTACTCATCCCAGCAGCTTCTTCAGTTCAACTGACTGGTGTGGGAAGTTCCAGACATGGGTTCTTGACTTCTGTCTATGTAGATGTTGCCATCTTCAGCATGTAAACAGCATAGGATTAAAACACATATCATTTGCACGTAATTCCTTTACTAATGGTCTGGCATTGATACTAGCACTATAACCAGCCTTACTGAGGAATCATGCTTTTATATGAAAGCAAGTTTTTGTATTCTCGAATTATTATTAATGTACGGCAATAAAGACAGTCTATATAAAACTGTTACAAAACCTTTGTGACTTAAGAAGAGTTTGGAAGGACACATATTATATAAAATGCCAGGCTGTATTTAGTCTCTTGAGTTATCATTTGATTTCCTATAATTATAATGTGCAACTTGAACTGCTGCTAATGTCTTCAGCTCAAAGACTAACCATGGATTTTGCTCGTTTGTTGGTTGACAGAAGTTGGGTCCAACCTTCTGTTCTTAAGCTATATTTAAGTTAAAACTATTTAGCTCCCTCAGCTGATGAAGAGCCACAGGCTGGCATTTAAACGATCTGTCTCACAATGAAATTTTTATTACTTTTTCTTTCAATATTTAACATTTATTTCCTGCTTCGAGGATTCCTGCTGTTAGGCATCTCAAGTGAAAAGTCTATAGCAAATGACATCAATAACATCAGTGCAAGAAGGTAACCCTAAAAGTACCACCTCCTTAGGACTCCCTTGTGTCCATGCAACCTGTACTTTTATACTTTTGGGCAATTGTGTGTATTTCAACATGGTAGGCTAAACATGTTTACTAGTGATGGGCGGATAAATTCGCCTGGCATGAATTTGTGGCGAATTTCCACTGTCGGCGAATAAATTCTCAAAACTCCCATGAAATATTTTGGATGCACTATATGGACACCCGTTGACTTTAATGCTGGCACCAAAATTGACACGAGCGTCAATTTTCGAGTTTCCCTAATTTTTCACAGTATCGTGAATTTCGCTGGAAATTCATGAATTTTTCAAGCGAAGCGAAATAGGACAAATTCGCCCATCACTAATGTGTACTGGTGCTACTCATTGTTTGCAAGGGGCATGTAAAAAAGCGATTTTAAGTGCATTATTAGTGATGGGCGAATTTATTCGACAGGCGAAAAATTTGCGGCGAAAAATTCGCGAAACGGCCGTGAAATTTTGCTGGCGAAAATTCGCTGGCGTCAAAAAAAAATGGACGCAGCGTCCGTTTTTCGGATGCCGACGCATTTTTGCCAAAAAAACGGACGCCGGCGTCGTTTTGTGAGTTTTTTGCCGTTTTGTGAATTTTGCACGAAATTCGCAAATTTTTCGGCAAAGTGAAACGGCGCAAATTCGCCCATCACTATGCATTATAGCAATCCAAGCTTGGCAGGTCTTAGCTTCTCATTTTTTAATTTATGAATGGGGACCTCTAGGACCTCACTATGGTCTGATGTACTGCTAAGAATAGAGAAGGAAGAAGAGGAAAGTCTTCTAATGTTCTCTGTTAAAAAAAGGAAGTTAGTGAACAGAGAAGAGTAAACTGACATCTGTCACTTCTAAGTAGAACAACATTACACGATTTTCCTCTTCTAACTAACATTATTTTCTGCTAACTGTTTCAAGTCAAAATGAACCGCAGGTGATTTTTTTTGCTAATATCTTGAAAACTAGGAAAAAACACTTTTACATTAATATTACATTACATCACATTCTTGGAATCATTTTTCCACCCCTTCCCCTTTGGTTTAGATGCATGTAATTGATATTCCTGGCACTCATTTCTATAGCAATACTGGGTTTATTAGGTGCAATGGCGATTCGTGGAATTAGTTGTGATGTAGATCTGCTTACGAGAATGGCCTTGTTATTGTTTATTAATTTTTCTGTTTACTTACATTTGCCATATAGGAATTAGCACAAAAACAAGATTTTCTTTAATTTTTACAACAAAGTCCATGCATTTAACCTCTCTTCATTGTAAGAGGGGCTTTGTCTGTATTTCTCGGTCATGAATCTGAGTGACAATAAAATGAGCATGTTTCTGATTAGTAATACATTGCATCTAATTTCAGTTCTTAAAAACACTAATTGCTACCTTGTTAGTAGGAAGTTATTAGGAACGGCAAATGCATCCAAGGGGTCTAATTGCAGGATAGTTAAAGACTGACACAATAATTAAATGGTACTTGCATCCACTTTATGTAGCTCTTTATAATGCCGGAGTAATAGAAATCGTGCAGATAATTCCATTCATCCAAAATTTTTCCCTTGTACCACTCTGTAGACCTTTATTTCTCCTAAGTAATCTTTTAAGTGTTTATTAATTTCATTTTCACCAAAGTGACCCATTACATTGAAGCCTATGTATCAATATCAAAGGTCGGATTTAACAGGTTTCTGAAACCACAACTAAACTCACAAATTCTAAAACTGCAAATTAAGTGATCGGAATAAAAAAAAAAGTAAAATTACGCTGAACGATGTGCTAAAAAATCGGAATACCTCAGAAACCTCTAGAAATCTAGAAAAAAAATCTGAAAACCTCTAAATCTCCGAATTGATTTAAAATGGTCCAATAGGATCAGCTTAGCTCCAACTGACTCTATAGGACCTTGACAACTTTTGCTTGGCGAAGTTTTGTCGTAGTGGTTTTTCGTGGTTTTTCGTGGTTTTTACACTTAGGGGCAAATTTATCAAGGGTCGAATTTCGAGTTCATGGGAGTTTGTAAAAACTCCCATAAACTCTCATTAACTCCCATGTACTCTAATTTTTTAAAAAAAATAGGATTGACCCTCAAAATCTTATCAAATTCGAATCAAATTAAATTAGTGATTTTCACCGAAAAAAAAAATTTCGGGATGCCTCCAAACAACTCCAAATTAATTTCAGGACGTCCCTCATAGACTAAAACAGCAATTCGGCAGGTTTAAAGTGGGGAATAGTCGAATTTGAATTCTTAAAGGGCCATGATACATTTTGAAATTCTAATTTTTTTAAAAACTCGAATTGAATTTTAACTATAAAAATTACACTAAAATAAACTCAAAAAATCATCATTTATCATCATCATTTATTTATATAGCACTGTCAAGGTACGCAGTGCTTTACTGCAGTTATAGCAAACAGGGAATAAATGGTGGATAACAAACAAGGATTACAGAGGACAATAGGGTTAGAAGGACCTAGAGATTAGTTTACAAACTAAAGGTTAGGGTACAATTCAGACATTAGGATTATATAAACATTTTGTCATTTTTGATACAGCAATGATAATTAAGGTACATCGAATAAGCCTCTTTAAACAGATGGGTCTTTAAGGAGCGCTTGAAAGTTTGGAAAAAAGGAGAAAGTCTGACAGCTTGTGGCAGAGAGTTCCAGAGAAAAGCAGAAGCCCGAGAGAAGTCTTGTAGACGAGAATGGGCAGAAGTGATCAGAGGAGAAGTGAGACGAAGATCAGAAGCAGAGCGTAGGTTTCGTGAAGGAGTATTTGGAGATTAGAGATGAAATATAGGGAGGGGTTTCATTATTAAGGGCCTTGAATGTGAGTGTAAGTAATTTGAATTTGATTCTAGAAGAGATTGGGAGCCAGTGAAGGGACATACATATGGGAGCAGCTGATGTTGAGCGGTGAGATAGATGAATGAGTCTAGCGCCCGCGTTTAGAACAGATTGGAGTTGTGAAACGTGACTTGTTGGAATACCTGTGAGGAGTATGTTGCAGTAATCAAGGTGGGAGATGATGAGAGACTGAATCAGTGTTTTAGTTGATTCTGAACTGAGATAGGGTCGTATTCGAGCAATGTTGCGCAGTTGAATACGGCAAGATTTTGCAAGTGTTTGAATGTGTGGTGAAAAAGACAGATGTGAGTCTAAGATAACTCCTAGGCAGCGTGCCTGTGTGGTGGAAAATAAATCTCAGATTTTTAGAGATTTTTTTAAAAACATAGGAAAACCACAAATTTTTAGAGACTTGTGGAAAAAACAAAATTCTATTGTTAGTAAATGGGCCCCATTGTCCCACGCCTTCGTATCAGTCTATAAACCCAGGAATACAGGTGGAGTACAACAAGAATAGATGTAATTGAATATACATTGGATTTGATGGATAGAGCTTCCACTTATATATTGATATTTGGTATTTCTCCTGTATTTGTTGCTCAGGTTACACATACATGGATTTGAAATCAAAATGGTTTCCCTTACATAGGCAAATATCAGCTACTGTCTTGCCCAGCTCTGAACAAGTTGGCAGTCCATGGGCATAAAATATTACCCTCCTTGATTCCTTGATCGGGACTTTGAGTAAAATAAATCCTATAGTTGAAAGGCCATATGTGACTGTGGACATGGTCCTTGGTTTATGGGTCTGCTGGCCCAGTTTGGCCATAAATGACCCACTTAAGGCAGATAACACAAGATTTATACCATTTCTACTCTTGCCACTTTTAACACAGGGGATGGGGTCTAATGCTTGAATTAACTCAATCTGTATTAGGTGAAGAAATTTTTTTTTTCACAATAACAATTTTACTGATCATTCTTTACTAGTTTTCATGATATTACAAATTCCTTTCCTTCCCCTCCAGCATTCTTACATCAACTAAAAGATTTTTTCTTCTCTAATATTACAAAAATCATTACACAAATAGAAACATTTTGAATTTATCTAGTACAGGTATGGGATTAGTTATCTTGAAACCCCATTATCTCGAAACCTCAGAATTAAAAAAATGCCATAGATTCCATTATAATGAAACAATTCACATTTTAAAAATAATTTCCTTGTTCTCTATAATAATAAAACAATATCTTGTACTTGATCCCAAAAACAATCCTACTGGGTTTTTTTAATGTTTAAATTATTTTTTAGCAGACTTAAAATATGGAAATCCAAATTTAGGAAAGACTCCTTATCCTAAAAAACCCCAGGTCCCGAGCAGTCTGGATAACAGACCCCATAACTGTACAGAAGAGTCATGTAATTGGTTGAATGTCTTGTAAACCAATATATAAAATTTGATATAATGGCGGCACAGTTATTTTTGAGGGTAATTTGGGGGAGACATGTAGGTGTTACACCTCCCATCCTTACCTGTCCCCTAACTTGCACATCATATCATGGGTTTTTGAGTCTGGCACCAGGTATAGAGAGCAACCTCACCCCAGTGCTTTATTAATGAACACTAAGGGGCAGATTTATGCGAGAGCGAAAATTCGCCAGCGACCGATTTGCACCCGCTTCGCTTAAACAACTGGACACAGACAGTCAAAAACATTGGTGCACAAATAGCAAGGACCAATACTGCTTTTAGTAGCAATTCCATTTACAAATAAAAGTAAAATGTTTGTAGATTTTTCTTGAAAATGTAGAACTACCCTTTACAATGAAACGTTGAATAGTCACTTCAATGTACATTTCCCACCACCAGTAAATGTTTTTGATTTGCATGTGTTCACATTTTACATCTTGTATTCATGTCGCTGGTAGAGTTATTGTTCTGTAGCTGTGAATGGGTGGCAGGGTGGAGATCAGAGAGACTCATTTTCGCCAATTTGAAGTTATGTCATAGCCTTCATAATTTAGACTGCTTAAAGTGGACCTGTCACCCAGACACAAAAAGCTGTATGATAAAAGTCCTTTTCAAATTAAACATGAAATCCAATTTCTATTTTTTATTCAATTGTTCATAGCTGCTGTAAGCTCATTTAAAACTCTCAGCTGTCAATCAAATATTGACTGCCCCTCCTTTATGCCTTAGGCATAGAGGCGGGGCAGACAATTACTTTCACTTTCCAATCAGCACTTCCTAGTTGTCACTGTTCTCCACACATTCCCCCATTCTCTACACTGTTTAATTGTGTAGCCAGTGCATGGGGATGGTCATCAGGTCCCCCATTCTGGAGCACAAACAAGATTCTGAGATGATACAAGGTTTGTCTTAATAACAGTGTCCACAAAATGGCTCCTGTCTGCTTGTTATAATTATGAATTCCAGACAGAAGGAAACAAGATTCAAATAATTAATATAATGTAATTATTATAGTGTAATTAAAGTTTATTTTGCTTGACTAATATAATAAAATAGGATTTTGAACAATTGCTATTGGGTGACGGGTCCCCTTTAAAGTAGAGAAAAATTAGGGTTTTTTTTTTAGCCAACATTGTTTTATTATTTATGAGACATCAACTTGGTACACAGTAATTTTACAAATGACACAATGGTTGAGAGCAGAAATCGCTGATAATTAACTGAAGTCTGAGAAGTCAGGAATCAGAAGACAGAGAAACCTTTAATTCAGCAATGCTAAACATCTGGCGATGAGGCCTGTATGGAAATCCACTCTTTATTATAGAACATTAGTTTTCCTTTAGATGCCCGTGACATCGGCGTGACTAATGCAAGTCTGCACAAGCAACAAAATAAAGATGCAACAAGATGAATGGCTCCTTAGCCAAGTCTCCGAAACTATCAGTGACAGGGGCTGTGTTTAATGCATCACTGAAACGACTCCAGAGAATTTCTTTCCACTGAGCAACGCTGTATTTTAGTTTGTCTCTAGTATAATAGTCTGTCATGATGTAGCCTTGGCTGATAATTCCTTCTATAGCGTACTGTGATATATGAATACCGTACTATCTTGCCTATTTCTAATTAAGTATCTGGATAGATAGGTATAGAGCGTGTTGTCGGCAATATACCTTCTTTTCTTATTTTTTCCTCTCCATGGTGACTGCACAAGCTCGCAACGTTTTTTGCTTTTTTATTTTTTTTTAATTTCCCTTCCAGGAATCTTAGGTCTATATATATATATTACTATATTTCAAGCTGTAAAGTCCCCTGGCAGGGTGTCTCGACGCTCAGCACGCACTCTACAAAAATATAAACTGCAATTTCCATAATTGCTTAACAGCTTCAGAAAGAACAGCCAAAAGAAAAACTTTAGAGAATCATTAAAAAAAAGGGTGCCCAGAGGGCTCCTGCTGGAACTGATAAAAAGTAAATTGATGTAATGGCAGTATTTATAAAAGCTGTGACTGCCTGATGAATAGTTGGTGCTGCAGAAGTAATGATGGGAGATAATCAACACCCCCTGAGGCATCACTATTTTATCTCTGTTATTTCTTAGGTACATGGCTTGGGCTTTTTTTTACAACCCGCAGTGCTGTCAGGGAGAACCTCCGAGGTCAAAAGACCTTTATTGCAAGTGTTTCTCACTCATTTCCATGTGGAACATGCTCCCTTTTGCAGATTCTGGTGCTGTTCATCACTGCAGTGAAGTGATTACTGTTGTATAGCTAGCGTGGATCCCAGTAGTGATGATCATGATCTTAAAGACACTGGCCAACCTGGGTCACTCTCTGACCGATCAGCCCACTGGAGTATGAGGGATCACATGGGATATGGCTGCTTTTCTGTTGTTTGATTGTTTGTTCACAAATGATTGGAACTGCAATGCCTCTTCTTCACTTCCTCCTCTGCCCTGTCCAACATTGTGAATCAACAGATAACTTTTTTAAACCTGACCAATCCTCAAAACAAGCAATATGCATATACATCGATATCAGTTGGGGTTGGAGAGCCACTATCCATGCACAGATAATCCTTCTTCCTCCATGCAGTAGTCAACATGGTGCAATCAACTTGTCCAAACCTCAAACCAACCATTGGCCATGTACATGTATATTTGCCAGGGTTGGAGAGCCACCATACATGCACAGATGATTAGTGATGAGCAAAATTTTTCACCAAGTTTTGCCGCGAACATGGCACCCATAGACTCCAATGGGTGAAAAAAATGAAAAAATTGTTGCCTGTGGATTTCAATGCGTTTCAGTGAATTTTTGCCATTTCATGAATTTCATCGACAAGAAACGGGTCAGATTCACCCATCACTACAGATAATCCTTGGTCATTTGCCAATGCAGTGGCCAACATGGTGCATCAGCCAATAACATTTTCAAACCTGTCCAATCCTCAAACCAACCATTATCCATATACAAGGATATAGGCCAGGGTTGGTGAGCCACCACACATGCACAGATAACATTTTCAAACCTGCCTGATCTTCAAACCAACCAATATGCACAGAAAATCGTGTGTGGCCACCTTAAGGGACAGAACATGTCTCAGTGATGGACATGCTATTAGGCATGTAGAAATAGGGCCTGCAACAGAGGACATTTAAAGAGTATGAACAGTTAGGGGTGTACAGAATAAAGCTCTTGGCTTGGAACTTCACTCAATTCTAGAATGTATTCAAGTTTTGGTTTCAAATTAAATTAAACCCTTAGAACCCTGGACATCTGAAGGCAATACATTTTGTTCCATTATTATTATGTGTGATTAAATCTCAATATGCAGATAGTTTTATTTTTTATTTGGGGGGGTTTATACATGGATGAAAATAAATCAGTATATCTCGCTAACATTAATAAATATGTTCTTTCTTCTTGAGCTGTTTCTGATCTACAGTTTCCACCTCAGGGTGACCTGATTTGCAGTTCATGAACAGCTTTGATGTGCCATTTGTATGTATTTTAAGATGGCATGGAAAATGATGTGCTCTCTTAAGAAAAAATCAACACAAAGAACGTATTTCAATTTCCATTCTGGATCCCTGCTGTCCCTCAATTTGTTTCACTGAAATAAGCATTGTTGCTTAGAGTTCTGTGATCTGTGATAGATTCCATTATAATTTGATGTGACAACGTGCAAATTAATCTACCGGCTAAAGTGGAATATAGGTTGTCTGGTACATATATGCCAAGTTCATGGGAAACAGCAAGAGAAAAGTGTGTGTGTGTGGGGGGGAAATAAACATAAAAAGGGTCAGGGAATAGATAACACGGCAGTATGAAATACAGGGATGCAGTACATACAATAAAGTCCTGCTGCTGGTTGGGTACCCATGGTTTACTTGCAATAAAAATGGGCACCCTGTGGAATGAGGGGGAGGATTTTCAGGTGTAGGTATAGATGCGGGTCACAGGTTAGGTTGCGGGTCTCAACTTTTGTCCCCGCCCACTTTTGATGATGTCACTTCTGGTTGCAGCAACATCAGTTCCTGTTTGATGGTGGTCAGCGGGTTGCAGGTCGGGTTGTGGATAAGGTAGTTGCAGGTCTGGGTCAAGTAGCGGATCAAAGTGGGTAAATATGCGGGTTGCGTTTTGGGTCGCGGGCTGCGGGTTGCATATTCGGGTCGGGTTCTTGAGGAAGTGACCAGTTTTGAGTCACGAAACGCGTCAAGCCATGCTCTCACCCTGCCTGCCACCTATTTTTGTGTGCACTATGTTTTTAATGCAACATTTTGAATAAAATTTATATCTTTTAATATTTTCTTGCTTACGGATCCCATATCTATGGCAGTCCTAGTGCCTTTTCGTTTTATATTCGGGTCGGGTCCGGGTCTTAGAAATTGGTTCCACGCAGGAATCTAACATACTGTACTGTACGGTACAACAGTGGAATAGGATGGCTGGAAGGTATAGAAGAATTAAATTGAACCAATAAATAGGAGAGCACACCTGTAATATTATCATATATGTAGCTTCTGGTAAAAAAATATGCAGGTATGGGATCCATTATTCAGAAAACTGTTATCCAGAAAGCTCCAAATTACAGAAAGGCCATCTCTCATAGACTCCATTTTATCCAAATAATCCACATTTTAATGATTTCCTTTTTCTCTGTAATTATAAAACAATGTCTTGTGGTTGATCCCAACTAAGATCGAATTAATCCTTATTGACGGCAAAACAATCCTAAAGGCTTTAATTCATGTTTAAATCTTATTTTAGTAGACTTCAGGTGTGAAAATACAAATTATAGAAAGAGAAAACACAATTTCTATGGTCCCGAGCATTCTGGATAACGGGTCCCATACTTGCATAGTCAAAAATAAAAATATAAACAAATGTATTGCAAATCACCCCATCTCTTAATATACAAAGTTCTTGAACATTTAACACTTTGGATTTCGTCCTTTGGATAATTAGGGAGGAGCTTGATGTGGTCCTTAACTGACTGGCCCATAGGTCCTGTGTGTGGGTTTGGCCAAATCTTGCCCAGATCTGGCAAACTTGTATCTGGCAGTGTATACCCAGTTTTACTCTTCACGCAAGGCAGATGTTAAATTCAGGTTTTCTCTGGCCAAGCTTACTGCACCTTGCACCTGAAATACTATTGGAAAATAAAAAAAATAAGAGTGCAGGTCACAGCTTGTTGGAAGTGAGAATAGGTGCAAGTACTAAAGCACCCATTTACTAACAATCAAATTTCGATTTTTTTTTCTACAAATCTCTAAAAATGTGTGGTTTTCCATTTTTTTAAAAGCTCTAAAAATGCAAGATTTACTGTATGTAAGAGGCTGTTTACTAAAATCTGAATTTACTCATTTTTTTAATGAAAAAACCACAACTAAACTCCCATACCCTGTTTTACCTTATTTATTATTAAAAAAAAGCTCAATTTAATCAGTTTAGGTAAAAACACAATAAAATCAAGCAAAAACCCAAATTGTACGATTTTTTTGAAGGAGGTTTCCCAAATCGCTTGATTTTTCAGATTTTTGCCCAAAATGGTCAGATTTTTTAGATAATTTCAGGATAGACCACAGAAACATCAAAATAGTATAGGGACCTTTGCCATTGACTTACACACAACCTCGACAGGTCTGAGATGGCGGATTTTTAGGATTCAAGCTTTTTGCAGCATAGGGCTTTAATAAATCTCGAAATCTCGAGTTTAGTAAATAACCCCCTAAGTGTAAAAACCACGAAAACCACTAATAGAAAACACCATAACAAACAAAGTTTTCAGATTTATTTTCACTAGGAATTGTCCAAAAAAAATAGAATTTTCTTGGTATTTATATTTTTTAAGTGCATTGTTTCCCATTCTTTTTTTTATTTATTTCCGTTTTTATTTTGATCTTATTTACTAAACTCCGAATGCAAAAATTTGTGATCAGACTTTTAAAAAATCTTGAATATTTCGGAATTTATTAAACCCTGAGGATGGAAAAGTCAGAATCAGAAAAACTGGCATCTCAGCCCTTTTGAGGTTGCATATAAGTCAATGCTAGAAGTCCCAATGATTTTTTGATGTTCGCTGGGTTTTGTGCAATACCCTAAAGTTTTTTGGGCAAAAAAGCACAAGAAATCAGTTTTCAGGTGAAAAATCGGAAAAAAACATGAAAACCATATTTTTTCAAGCAAAGCTAATTTTCGATTTGATCAGAGTTTGTAGCAGAAAATGTTGAGATAAAATAAATGAGACTTTGATAAATGACCCCCTAAATGTCATGACATACGTAGTAAGCTTGACCAAACTCAAATCCAAGATTTTATCTTATTTAACAATAAAATAACTCGAAAAAACGGCACGGGGAAACAAATTGATAAAACTGAGCGAAAAACCCCGAATTGTACGAATTTTTCGGATTTGATGCCAGAATCACTAGATTTTTTCAGGTTATTGTCTGTAAAAGAATTTTTTGGATTATCAGACGAAACCCATCGCAGATCATAATATCTTGAAATTGTATAAGGGACATCTCCCATTCACTTATACATAACCTCAACAGGTTTCAGATGGCGGATTTTGGAATTCAGACGTTTTGCAGCTTCAGGGTATAGTAAAGCTTGAAAAATTTTAGTTTTATTTTCCACAAAAAATTTACATTTTCCTCCCAAAAAAACCCAGACCAGAAAAAAATCGTAGTTTAGTAAATCACCCCTTAACGTTTGTGAGTTTAGTTGTGGTTGCAAAAACCTCTAAAACCACTGAAATCTGACTTTTGATAAATAGGCTTCTAATTGTGAAGCATTTTAATAGGATGCAATGACATTTCTAGTTTGCTTACACAAAAAAGACAGGAAACCACATGTTAATTACAAATCAGTAGTCTATAGTACAGACATACTGGAGTCACATTTTGTTTTCTTTTAAAAAACATGTCAAATAATATGACTACTAATAAGCATTTATGATTACACCTCTGTGTGAATTTATTGTCTAGCCTTGTCTATTTTAATTCTCCCATTGGATGAACGGATAATACATACAGGGTTGCGGTGATTTTCCTGCTGTCCTGTAGAGTTGTGCTGAACAATACAGAACATTTTGGAATCTCTTTGTTGTTTGTTCTCCATATGGAGTAAGATACCAGCAGGAGGAATAGACATTACCAATGCCTGGGAACAGATGAAAGCCATTAGTGACTTGGAATATAGAACTGGATGTCTATTTTGTGTTGTGAGCACCCATCTGTGAGTATTTACAGACAAAGCAAATTTCTAAGTTGACTTTTTTCCTTTTCTCTTTTGGTGACTGGGCCTGATTGTGTAACTTATATTCTCTATACATTTTAATTCGGTGCATCCCTATTAGGTATTAACTCTTGATCAGAGTTATCAATATATTGGTAACATCTATCGTGAATACACGTATGGGACCTACTATAAAGAATGTTCAGGACCTGGGGTTTTCCGGATAATGGATGTTTCTGTAATTTGGATCTTCGTAGCTTAATGGGTTTATTTATAAAAAAAAAATCAAATTTGTGAGGTTTAAGAGTTTGTTCTACTTTGAATAAACTTACAATTTAAAAAAAAAACGCAAATATTTGATTATTCATTTAAAAATCTGGATAGAAAAACTCAATTAAATACAATCATGGAAAAAAAACTCGAATACCTCAAAATTGTGAGTTTATCAGTTCAAAAAACTTGAATTTGTGCGTTTATGAGCTCAAAAAACTCGAATTTATGAGTTTACAAGCTCAAAAAAACTCAAAAATATCTAGAAAATCTTGAATTATAACAGTGGCTTGAATTTTGCCTAGGACAACTCCCACTGACTCTGACTACATGAACTCGTAAGTTTTTAGATGCCAAAGTTTTTTATGCTTCATAAACACCAAATATTTGAGTTTTTGAAAATATAACTCAAATCTGTGCAAAAAAAATCGAATCATGGCAAAAAATTGAAATCGAATATAAATCACCTTCTAAGTCTACTAGAAAATCATGTAACATTAAATAAACCCAATAGGCTGGTTTTGCCTCCAATAAGGATTATTTATTTCTTAGTTGGGATCAAGTACAAGCTACTGTTTTATTATTACAGAGAAAAAGATAATATTTTTTTAAAAATGTGTATTATTTGTAAAAATGTGGATTATTTGGATAAAATTGAGTCTATAGGAGATGGCCTTATGATAACAGGTTTCTGGATAATGGATCCCATACCTGTACTGGCTATTATTTTTGATATCCCTGCCTGCCTTCTTACAGAGCCATGTGTACTGCTTACAAGTATGGGAGCCGACACACAATTTACAATATTCCTATTTTGATGGTGTCCAGGGTTGATTGCCAAGAGCCTTGATGAGCAATCAACTTCACCCTGCAGGAACTTAATCTTGCTTCACTTTGCTCTTTGTCCCCCACTGGGAAATTAGCCCTTTTTTTTATTGTTAAAGACACATTAAAATGACAAGTAATTCGACAGAGATGTAATGATGTTCCCATCTCTAAAACATACTTAGTTCAAAGTTATAGATAAGTTATGTTTTTTGCCCCTTTCCATGCAAATGTGGTCAATGGAGGGTTATGAATGTGATTTATTGATTAGAGCAAATACATTTCTTCTCTTAGGGTGGCCATACACTGAGAGAGCCGCTTGTTTGGCGATGTCACCTTGAGGTGGGCAATATCAGGCTGATGATCGGATCCTAACAAATGGTAACGGTGTTCGGATCGCGGGACCGCATCAACGAACAGATGTGGCCGCGATCCGACGGGATTTTTAGTCCCATCCGATCGAGATCTGGCCGACTTTCGGCCAGATCTCGATCGGGGAAGCCCGTCGGGGGTCCCCATACACGGCCCAATAAGCTGCCGACTCGGTCTGTCGGCAGCTTTTATCGGCCGGTGTATGGCCACCTACTTTCATACTAAATACAAGCAGATGAGTAAGGTGGCCTTCTCAATGTGGGAATGTTCTACTAAACAGGGAATGCACGCCCAACTAATAAATCAGTCACAGTTTCACTTGAAGATATTGGGTTGAAGTTGAAGAAGTTTATTAGCCTTTTTGGAAATCTTATCAATAATTTTATGACCATAGCACATGGGGCTTTTGTCACAGCACCTAGGGTTGTGCTGTGGCTCATGGAATTGTCTCATAGGTACTTATGGGAATGGGTGTGGCACACATAAGAAACTTGTTGTTCATGTGTTCTTTTAACTAAAATGGGAAGGGAGTTCCCAAAAGGGTCAATACACAGAATACCAGGCAGGATTCACAAAGGAAAGAACTCCCAGGAGAAAGTTAATTGAACCTAACAATGGGCAACTAGCTAAACACTGAATTCCCCTTTTATAGTTCGAATCTCGCGCCAATGCGCGATGACGTCATCACACCGGCGCATAAACCAGGAATTGCGCCAGCACGCGCGCCATAGGGGAACCGGATTTAGAAGAGGAAAGACGCATGCGGCAGGCATCCCCACATGCCCAGGAGGAAGCCACTGGACCACCAGGGTAAGCGTTAACCATTAGACCACCAGGGTAACCGTTCCTTACACAAATACAGGTATGGGACCTATTATCCATAATGCTCAGGGCCTGTGGTTCTCTGGATAATGGATCTTCTTGTAATTTAGATCTTCATAATTTGTCTACTAGAAAATCATGTAAACATTAAATAAACCCAATAGGCTGGTTTTGCTTCCCATAGGGATTAATTATATCTTAGTTGGGATCAAGTACAAGCTCCTGTTTTATTATTACAGAGAAAAAGGAAATCATTTTTAAAAATGTGGATTATTTGGATCAAATAAAGTCTACGGGAGATGGCCTTTCTGTAATTTGGAGCTTTCTGGATAACATTTTTCTGAATAATGGATCTCATGCTTGTATCCTCAAAATTTGGTACCTAGCAAAGGAGCATAAATGCTTTCTAGTTCACTAAAATGACAAATGTTGGCAGAAACATTCATCTTTCCCAGTTATTAACCAAGAAGATGCAGCTGTTTAAATGCAGTAATCTTTGTACGACACATATCTGCTTTCATTTTGGTACGTTTGCATAACAAATATAAAATGTATGGTACTTCTAAATGAGTCCACAAAAATGCTGTGGTTTTAGTCTAAAAGTCTTCCAATTCAAACAGATTGGTTGTTGCTGAAGGAATGCTATTCTTTTCTGAAGTGCCAATAAAGCACATTTGTATTACCAGAATTGTGCGCCATGTTGTACGTGCTACAACTTGCAAGTAAGAGCCAACATTAGATAAACACTGAAATGGTGTTTTTCTCTAAGCTTACAGTTTGGCAAAATTAGGGGAGCAAATGTTTGGCAAAAAAAAGGTGAAACAACAGGAAAAGGCCAATCTAAATTTCTCTAAAACGGTATTATGGAGCCCATTTAGCTGGGAATTTATTTATTAAGGCATTTCCATGTATTGTGTTTGGGTATTAGAAAGTCTGGAGATGGAAATCCTTAATGTTTTTTTAAATTTTACAGCTGTAGGCAAGTACCATACCACAGAATCACAAGTTTCGATGCCAAGGTGTAATATCAAGTGCAATATAATGCTAGTACTTGCAGGAACAGAAATATTGCAGATTGCTTTCTGAATGGTAAGGATATGATTTCACTCTACAATAAGGTTATACATATGAAATGAGGAAGGACTGTAAAGGTCCTTGCAGGTTATTTATATGAATGTATATTTAATGATGGTAGCTAGAGAAAAACCCTTGCAGAGAATAAGAGAAAGGGTGGGGGTAGTAGATAAAGGGTTATAGTGTTAAATCAGCCTAGTGAGTCCATTCATGACAGTCTGAAATGGAGATAGTTATTTACAGGGGGCTAAAATGAAAGAAGCAATTTTCAAAACATGACAAGGGGGTTGAGTTAATACTTTGGGTATCGCAATATATTATTGATATCTTTCCCACTTTCCCACCAGCTTTGCTAGGAGATCTTTCCCATTGACTGCTCGGACATCATGATTTGTGCAGCAGGTAAAACAGTTTTGCTCAGAAAAGGCAGATATTTTGTTTAAATCGAATGAAACTCATTGTTGTGACTTCTACAATATTAGCACAGTGGCACAGAGCAAGTACAAGTGCAGATGTGGCTAATGGTGGCCATACATGCACAGATATTATCCTACAAAGCAACATGTTGTATGACATTCAGTGCATGTATGAGACAAGGCGACCTGTATAGGGAAACGCCTTGGATAACAGCTGTCTCATCGATTGGCCAAGTTGGAAAATTTGGAGGCGCCCAAACATTGGCAAAGGGTTGCTGCTGAATCATCAGAGGTAGAATTCTATTGTCCCTACCTACAATTCAACTCTTAACGTTTGTGGGCAGCAGGAACCATTGTAACGTTTATGGCAACCTTATGTTGTACCACCCTCCAGTCTAAGTACAATTTGGTTTGTAAGAGCTTTTGTTCCATAAATACATGCATTTGATTATTATCCTTCACTTCAGAAACCTTTAAAAGGATTCTGTCTTAATTTGTATGGTGTAGCTTTTATTTCTAAATTACATTGTTTCCACTGAGAAATAATTCACCCTACCATTTACAATTTTATTCCTGAGCCAACAAATATATTTTTTCTTAATATTGGTGCGTAGGCAGCCATTTCAGGTCTTTTTGCCTGATCCTGAGCTTTCAGACAGAGCCAGCACTTTATGATGGAAATGCTTTCAGCTAAGCTTCTTCATAAAATCTTCATAGTCACAGCTAAGCTATTGTTTCTCCTACTCAATGTAACTGGAGGAGTCACAATTGGACATTTGGATTTTTATTAATGATATTCTCATATCAACCAGGGCGCTGTTATCTGGTAACCTTAGCATTGTTCTGCTGAGTAGAGGTGGGTGATATCACTCCAACTTGCAGTAAAGAGTGACTGAAGGTTATCAGAGCACAAGTCACATGACTAGGGGCACCTGGGAAACCGACATGTCTAGTCCCAGATCAGATTTCAAAATTGAATATAAAAAAAATTGGTTTGCTTTTTTGAAAAACAGATTTCAGTGCACAATTCTGCTGGGGTAGCACTTTTAAGTGATGCATTTTGAAAAAAAAACATGGTTTCCTGTACCAGAGTCCCTTTAAGAAAAATGATTATGTTGCCCTTCTGTGGGATTTGACATCTCAAACCAGTTGTAAAAATACAAGTGACTGACGATGAGAGGAAGAGAATAGAAAATGATGGCTGTTAGCAGCAGCAGCAAGAAAGTGGAAATGGATGTTGTATAAGCACAATTTCTCCAGGGGGATAAGGAAGATGGAAAAAATTGAATAAACTACAACAATTCCGTGTATGAAAGAAGAGGACCAAAGGAAGATAACCTCGCATCTTTCAGCATCAGACAGATAAAGAAGGGAGGAGAAATTAAACTTGTCATATGAGGGTGTAAATGGTAAAGTGGTAGTGGATCTTAAATGTCGAATAATTCTATTTTCCATTGGGATGGCTGTTGATATATGAGCTTAGATTCTTTATACAATTTACCCCATAGGGATTGCAAGTATAACCAGTAGAAAAATTTTGCAATCAGCCTGCAGCCATGCACTGGGACTAACTGGTAGTTACATGCTAGACTGCATAGTGCTAGTCCTGTGCTCACAATTAAATCATAATAAAAGCCTCTGTCCAAACATGGGAGCAGATATAAAAATAAGGGATACATAAGGGGTTATTTATTAAAGGTCGAGTTGTATTTTTCCAGAAAAATTCAAGATTTCCGAGGGTAGTTTCAGTAAAAACTTGAATATTTCGGGATTAAAAAAACCTCAAAATTTTTGAGATTTATTATGCCCCAAAGCTACTGTACAAAAAACCCAAATCCAAAAATACTCCAGCTAAAACCTGTCGAGGTCATGTAGAAGTCAGTGGCAGAGGCAACCTTGAACCATTTGAAGATGTTTTTAGCCTTCACGATTTTCTGGGTTTTTTTGGTGGTATGCGCTCAAAAACTCTATCAATTCGAGGTATAATAGGTTTTTTTTTTTGTCTTTTTTTCTCCCAATTGCATTCATTCAAATTTTTTAGATTCAAGTTTTTTTTATAAATAAGTAAACATTCCAGTTATTTATTCGATAAAAAAAAACACACAAACGCGACCTTTGATGCACATTTCTTACCATCACATAGCTAGGGTATATCTCATATCTTCAGTTGCAGGAATATTCAACTGCAGCACCTAAATGCCGTTAGCTCTTATGGGGAAGGGAAATGGGAATATAGACACTTTACTCAGCTTTTGCTCGTGGATTTACGTAATAAAAACAGGCTGTTATGTTTAATGGAACAAACACTGTGCTCTACATATGTATTATGCTTACTGTATCACCCCATGTAAAGTTAGCCATTTAATTTAGATATGTCAGAGTCACTGTATGTAAATTATTTGCAACAACATCCCCTGACAGCGAGCGCCATCAATCTATGATCTTTTACAGCGAGGAGCCCCTTCTCCAGCTGACAATGCAATTGTTTTGCCTCTAATTTTAATGGGTTTTTCAAAACCTGGCAAAATTTAATCCATTATAATTTGTAGGGTTGAGTTCTTATATGTGAGTAGATTTGAGGGTCTGCAGGTTTCTCTGCATCCACATAAATGGGGGTTTGACCTTTGAATTAACTTTTAGTATGATGTAGAACAGGAGTCCCCAACCTTTTTTTTTTACCTGGGAGCAACATTCAGATGTAAAAAGAGTTGGGGAGCAAAAGAAGCATGAAAATTGTTCCTGAGTTGTGCCAAATAAGGGCTGTGATTGGCTATTTGGCAGCTCCTGTGTGAATTGCCAGCATATAGGAGGGTCTGTTTGGCACTACACCTGTTTTTTATGCAACAAAAACTTCCATTTTGAAATATTTTATTTGATTTTCACATTAAAACAAAAACTTCCCTCCAAGCTTGGAATTCCCTCCAAGCCTTGGGTTGGTGAGCAACATGTTGCTCACGAGCTACTGGTTGGGGACCACTGATGTAGAGAGTGATATTCTGAGACTGCCTATGAGCCTGTTACAAAAGGGACAGATTTTTAATTTGTGCTTCTGCATTGTCCAACACAACCAAAACCAATTTAAAGGCATTGTTCACCTTTAAATTAAGTTGTAATGGGGGTTATTTATCAAAGTCCAAAATTTATATCCATATTTTCTGAAAATAATTCCGACCAAATCCACACAGGTTTTTTCATCTTATTTAGTAATACACTTTACCGGAAAAAAAATTTGCGGGAAAAAAATCTGAAAAAATCTTGAAATCTTTTTTCGGAATTTCATTATTGCACGAAACCCAGCGCAGATCAAAAAAAATCTTTGGGACATCTTCCATTGATTTGCAACCTCAGCAGGTCCGAGATGCCGGATTTTCAGATTCTGACTTTTTCCATCCTCGGGGTATAATAAATTCAGAAAAATTTATATTTTTTTAAAATTTCGATTATAACCTAAAAAAACATGAATTTTTGGGATTTTTGCCATTTGGAGTTTAGTAAATAACCCCCTTAGTATGATGTAGAGAGTGATATTCTGAGACAATTTGCAATTGGTTTTCATTTTTTATTATTTGTGGTTTTTGAGTTAATTAGCTTTTTATTCAGCAGCTCTCCAGTTTGCAATTTCATCCATCTGGTTTTTAGGGTCCAAATAAACCTAACAACCATGCATTGATTTGAATATGAGACTGGAATATGAATAGGAGAGGTCTGAACAGAAAGATGAATAATAAAAAGTAGCAATAACAATACATTTGTAGCCTTACAGAGCATTTGTTTTTAGATGGGGTCAGTGACCCCCATTTGAAAGCTGGAAAGAGTCAGAAGAAAAAGGCAAATAATTAAAAACAACTATAAAAAATAAATAATGAAGACCAATAGAAAAACTGCTTAGAATTGGCCATTCTATAACATACTAAAAGTCAACTTATAGGTGAACCACCGCTTTAAGGCTGATAATAATAAATAACAGACAGAAATGGTTATATATTTATATACATAGTGATGAGCGAATTTGTCCCATTTCACCTCATGCTCGAATTTGGCGAAATGGGCGAAAAATTTGAGAAACGCTGATTTTGATTAAAGTCAGTGGGCGTCCGTTAATCGTCGCGTCTAATTTGTTGCCGTCATTGATTCTGTTGCTGTCGTCAAAAAAACTTTCACGGCAAATTCGCGAACATATTCGCCGGCGGCAAGACGCCTTGCGAATAAATTGGCCCATCACTATATATACAGTATATGTATATATATATGTGTGTGTATGAATATGTATATATAAGCTTTTAATGTGCATATATCATTATTTGAGCACATTGGGGAATGAATGGCTTTTAAGGCCTTTATATTTGCATAGTATCGATGTTATACAACCCCGTGTTACATTAGGGGCAATTATCCTTCATGTAAATGAACAAGGATTAAAACAAATAAATCATTACCATTAAAAGGGACATCTTTTCGCCTTAATAAGGTGTTTCAGAGCGTATGATCCCCGTGCTGTGTGGTTCCATCTCCCTGCAGGGAATAGATTAGAACATTAGATGGCTCCTTATTATTTCTGTCAGCTTTGTTTAAAATGTAAAATTAATGGGAGGTTTGTGGAATTTTTTAATAAAACATGCCGTCTTTGCACCAAAAGTATTCATTTCCCTCTGCCATCAAAGGCTATGCATGTATCATGTCTTAGCATTGGCCTTTATATGCTCCTCCAGGCTGTAGCACTTGCACACACATCCCAGCATCACACTTTGCTGACAGCTGGATTATCACTGCTTTTCCATCACTTCAATGTGATGGAAAAACCAGAAACTCCCGAGAAGGAATATTATATTTAGGGCCCTCCAGCTGCTTCTCAACTGCAACTCCACTCATGTGACAGAAGTGCTTGGCATGCTGAGATTGACTGGAATTATGGTTCAGCAACAGCTACAGGGCTATGGGTTTATATACACAATGTACATGTGTGTATCATGCGTATAGAAATATATTTAAAAAAATAAATATACTATATATATATATATTTATAGTACACAAGAGCCATGAATATGCTGTAAATTATTTCCTTATAAATGGTGCTTAGTGATGCAAAAGGGGGTACATTTTTATGGGAATTATAATAAATAATGCACCCCCTGTTGCAAAATATAAGGATAATAGAAATCACCTTTGGCCTTGTGTGCTTTTATATGGCCTCAGTGATGTATAACATCCTTTTAATCTACAATAATGAGTACATTATTCCCTATATATTGTTGCAATAAAACAAAATAATACATTTACTAACATTAAGGGGCCTATTTACTAACATTTGAATTTCAATTTTATTTACAGATCTAATTTTTTCGCGAAAAATTTGTGGCTTTTTACATTTTATAAAAAGTCAAGATTTACAGTGTAAGGGGGTTACTTATTAAGCTCCGAATACCCGAAATTCCCAGAAATCGGAAAAATGTGTGATTTTTCTATAAAATCGGACTTTTAAAAAAATCACGAATTTTTCTAAATGTATTAAATGCTGAGGGCTAAAAAGCCAGAATATAAAAACACGGCATCTCCAGCCTGCAGAGGTTGCATACAAGTCAATGGGAACAGTCCCATTGATTTTTGGCTGTGTCAGGGGTTTCGGGCAATTTCATAATGTTTTTGGAGCTTTCAATTGAAAATTCCAAAAAACTCACAGTTTTCGGGGAAAATTCACAAAAAAATCGTGAAAATCGGAGCTTTTTTTTGTGATTTTTTATATTCTGATCTTTTACATGTATTTGTGTTTTTAGAGAAAATGTGTTTATTTATTCGAAAACCTCTAAAACCACTAAAATACAAATGGGCCTCTAAGATTTTTTTGCATGATGTCACCATGTGCAAATAAAAATTCGTTTTTCATCTCAAAACTTGCATATCAAGCACAATTTTCCAACAGATTTGTATAAGCAAGAAGAAAATATCTGGAAATTTGTAAATCTATCAAGATTGTTTAAAAAAGGATTTTGCCAAAATATTTGCTGTAACAGTTTCAATCTTTTATAAACATGACCAATTATATCAGGCAGTAAAATTGCATGTATAAACTTCTTATGGAAGATGCATTAAATAAGGTTGTGTGACGTGCTGCTGTGGGCTCATTTATTAAACTCTGATATTTTCTGGTCTAGGTTTTTAGGCGAAAAACTAAAATTTTCATGGAAAAATAGAAACTAGAATTTTTAGAGATTTATTATACCAAAAGCTGGTAAAAATCCAAACCCCAAAATACTCCATCTTGAACCTGTTGAGGTCATATACAGTAATATTCAATGCCAGATGTCCCTTTTAAAATTGGAAGATATTGTGATCTACGATGGGTTTCATCCAAAAGTCTGAAAATAGTCTGCAAAAAACAGGGTTTTCGGGAGGCAACTCAAAAAATTAAAAACAAAATTGATTCAGATTTTCTCTTGATTTTGTCGAGGCTTTTTACAAGCCGACTATTTAAGGGGCGAATTTTTCCCGTTTCGATTTGCCGAAAAATTGGCGAATTTCCCGCTGGCAAAAAATTTGCAAAACGCGAATTCTGAAGCCGGCGGCAATTTCTTTTCCCCAATGCCGGCAACACCAGAGACAATTCAGATGCACAAGTCTATTAATTGTTGCTGGCGTCTGAATTGTTGCCGGCGTAAAAAAAAAAAAAAAAATTGATGCCGGTGATTTGTCCCCGGGCAAATTTTCTCTGCAGCAAAACTCGTAAATTCGCCTCAAATTCGCGCCTGGCGAATAAATTCGCCCATCACAAAAGATGATTATTTAAAAATGAGCTTAAGTCATAGATGGGAGTTAGGTTGAGCTTGTTTTAATAACTAAATTAGAAAAATTTGAGTTTTTGTAAATGTGCTCCTGAATGTTCGATTGCCTTAGGCAATAACACCCTTAATGATGTGCACCCCAAACACAAAGATGAAATACAAAGCAGCAAAGCATTTATTTGATTTGGGATTATTTTCACCAATTGTGTCAACTGTATAGAAGATCAGACTGCGGGAAGCTGTTTCGAAGATAACAGCAACATTTTCTCAGTGTGAAGTCTTCTGAATGATAACCGGGAGCTATGTTTTTTTTTTTTTTTTGAAAATTGTTTTTATTCATTTTCAAAGCATGTTATACATTCCTGGGACATTATATATGTACAATTAGTAGTGCATAATAATTATTGTTGTTAGAAAAACATGCATTCAGTAAAGGAAATGAATAAATAGAAAAAGGAAGAAAACTAAATATAAACAAGGTTAAAATAACATTAAGTTTCCATGGTTTTGCATTATTATACATCAAAGAGGGCTAAAGATATGAAATGATAATCCTGTGCTTTCTCTACATATCTTTAGCCTAACCCCGGCATGAGATTTATTGAAGGAGGCACAGAGATGCGTCAACATATTCACCATATTTATTGTTTGTTGCTTTAGTGTCATCTTCATACATATTAAAAGGATTATTACCTTTCCTTATCTCCTTCCAGAGTCTTTTTTGCCTTAGATTTAGCCCCAAAGCCATGCAGTGTAGATTTATATTTTGTAAGTTTCAGTTCTCAGAAAATAAATGTATTTGTCTTTATTTTCAACTCAGTGGCTTTTAGTCACTGAAAACCCTAAAAAAATGATTGTTGCCTTATTTAGCATCAATGATCCTTTCCAGGTACAGTTGAACCCCCATTTTACGTTTTTCAGGGGACCAGAAAAAAAAGGTGTAAAATCCAGGAAAATGTAAAATCCTATTGGACTGCTTTAAATCAATTCGGACTTTTAGAGGTTTTTGTATTTTTTTTTTTGCTAGGAATTGTTTGAAAACTCACATTTCTAGAGCTTTTTGAGGTATTTGTATTTTTTGGCACATTGTTCAGTTTAATTTTTCATTTGTACTTTTTAAATTTGGATTTTTTAATAAATCTCTTTTTTCTCTGTGAAAACTCGACATTCGTACCGAACGAAACCCAAATTTATCAGATTATCTAGGGTTGTTCATGATGTCAAGAAACAACTTCAGGGACATCTGCCATTGACTTCTACATGTTTGAGATGGTGTATTTTTGGATTCAGATTTTTAGCAGAATTGGGGTATAATACTTTTCGAATAATTTGAATATTTATTTTTCCACAAAAAATTGTTACTTTTACCCCTAAAAACCTAGACCGGAAAAAAGCGAAGTTTAATAGATGGACCTCTAACAGTAGAGTTTGTGAATTTAGTAATTTCTTCAAAACCGCTAAAACTACTTAAATCCAGTCTTTGATAAATAGGTCCCCATGGAATAATTTAAAATATAATTCAATTTATGTGTGTTTATAGGGTTAATGAATGAATATTGTAAGAGATTTGGGGCTTATGAAATAAAAGCCACTAAGGGCCAGATTTATCAAGGGTAGAATTAAAAATTAGAATTTTTGAATTTTTTTTATGGTCAAAACTGTCAAATTCAATTAGGGAGTTATCCAAATTCTATTCTATTCTATTTAAAAAAATTCGAATTAGATTTTCGAGATTTATCATATTCTGGCCCTTTAAGAATTTGACTATTCGCCACCTAAAACCTGCCGAATTACTATTTAAGTTATTGAAGGGGTGTAGGGATCAATTTTGCAGCCTTACTGACATTTAAGTTTTATTCAGAGAAAATCGAGTTTGATCGAATTCAAATTCAATTATAATTTTATTGTTGTTTAAATTCGTCCAAGTATAAAAAATTTGCTTTTATTAACACATTTTGACTAGTCGAATTTTTGGGAGTTTATTGGAGTTTTAAAAAACTAACATTAATTCAAAATTCGACCCCTTATAAATGTACCTCCCCGAATTATTTATAGTGATGGGCAGTTTTCACATTTCACTGCCCACAAATGTTTTCTTTAAATGGCGTTGAAAAGTCCCCATGGATTATTCACTAAAACAAAAAAAATTTGTTATGTGTCAAAATTGTCAGGCGCATAAAAATTGTCATATGTCACAATTTTTTGGGCGCCCATTGACTTTAATGCTTTTGGATAAAAGTGCAGCGCGTTAATACATTGTTCCTCAAAATTGTTGCTCGTCAAAATAATTTTGACGCCTATTGACTTCAATGCATTTCAAGAATTTTTTGCTGAGTTTCGAGAACTTTTCGGCGAAGTCAAATGGGACAGATTCGTCCATCACTAATTATTTATTTAATTTTCCTATTTTAGAATAAAGAGAGAGAATCAATGGGAACAATATAGTGGAGATGTAAAAGTTATCTTGTGTGAGTAATTGTTTGTGATTTGTGTGATTGTGTGTGAAAGACATACTTTTCATACTTGTCTGGCCTCTCCAGTCAGTACCGGGATGTATATGACCCACTCCCAAGATTTTTAGAAGGAGGATCAGTGATTTTACTGTGCATCTCATTGCTCTTTCTTTCTAGAATCTCAACTATAAAGAAGAGAGGAACCTATTATATTACATACTGTATTTCCAAAACATCACCCAATTTACCAATTACATGTTATTTTCAGCCCAGATAAAAGCAAATATTCTAAAAATTCTAGAAATTAGATTTTTATGATTCTGAGCAAATGTAATGTTCATCTGCTGATAACACTTAAAGGCAGTAAAAGATTTTCTGAGTAATTTTAGTAAAATGCATTGGCCTCATTAAATACAAATGCATTAAATACAAATGGAGTATTGTGAATTCCTAGAGTAATTCATGTTTTAATGCTTAGAGTGAAACACAGTAATGAATGCTTTAATGGATTTTTATTATTGATAATAATAGTAATAGGGATGCACCGAATCCAGGATTCGGGATTCGGCCAGGATTCAGCCTTTTTCAGCAGGATTCGGATTAGGCCGAATTCTTGTGCATGGCCAAACCGAATCCGAATCCTAATTTGCATATGTAAATTAGGGGCGGGTAGGGAAATCAAGTGACTTTTAGTCACAAAAGAATAAATTTTTCCACGTTTTCCTTTCCTGCCCCTAATTTGCATATGCAAATTAGGATTCAGATTTGGTTCAGGATTCGGCCGAATCTTTCACCAAGGATTCGGGGATTCGGCCGAATCCCAAATAGTGGATTCGATGCATACCTAAATAGTAATAATAATAATAGTATGCTAAAATACTATTACTACTACTAATAATAAGTTGTCAATGCTAATTTATGCTTGTTATGGTAAATAATAATACTAATAATAATAATATTGATTTAAAAAAATTATGAGATTGGATGGATTCGCTGTGAATTTCTGCACTTCGCCATCTGCAATTTATTTTTTCAAAACTGCTGCAAAAATTTGACGCAGAAGATTTTGCTGCGACAAATATAAGTTGCGCACGTAAAAATTGTCGTGCATAAACATTTTTTTGACGCCCAATGACTTCAATGCAGATTCGCTCATCACTATTAAGAAATATTTACCAAGGAAATAAGTGCTTATGACTATGTGGGGCAATGCATTAATAATAATAATCTTTAAATAGTCAAATTAAGGGGCAAATTTATGATCTTCTTTGTTACTTTAGTGATAGGCAAATTTGCACCATTTTGCTTTGCCGAAAAATTTGTGAATTTCCAGCGAAATTTGCGAAACGGCAAAAAATTTGCGAAACTGCGCCATCGTCCAGTTTTTGACGCCAATGACAAATTTTTTTGCCGCCGGCGAATTTTCACGGCCGTTTTGCAAATTTATTCGCTGGAGGAGAATCAGGCAAATTCACCGCAAATTCGCGCCTGACAAATAAATTTGCCCATCACTAGTTACAAAAGCCCATTCACGGAAATTTATGAAGATTGCCAAGTAGTGTTGGTTGAATTTATTCGGCAGGTGCGAATTCCTGCGTTTCGCTGCCAGCAAATAAATTGGCGAAACCGGCGTAAAAATTCGCCGGCGTCAGTTTTTTTGGACGCCATTGCATTTTTGCATGCGAATGTGCGTCAGTGTAAAAAAATGGACGGCGGCATCAAAAACAAGACGCCGGTGGCGTTTTGCGAATTTTTTGCCATTTTGCGAATTTCTCGGGAAATTCACTAATTATTCGGCGAAGCAAAACGCCACAGATTCACCCGTCACTATTAGGGATGTAGCGAACTGTTCGCCGGCGAACTAGTTCGCGCAAACTTCGACTGTTCGCGTCCGCCGAATGTTCGCGAACGTCGCGCGACGTTCGCCAATTTGAGTTCGCGTTCGATTCGAATAAAAATCGTTCGACCATTCGATTCCTTCGACCGCTAAAATCGAACGATTTCCATTCGTTCGAACGATTGTAAGCATTCGATCGTATGAAAAGCATTCGATCGAATGGCTTCGATCGTTCGATTCGAACGAAAATCCTTCGATCGAACGATTAAAATCCTTCGATCGTTCGAATCGAACGATTTTGCGGGTGTTCGAAGTTCGCGAACTGTTCGCGAACTGTTCGCATTTCTGTTCGCATTTCTGTATGCCTGAGCACAAAAGCTTGGAAAAATTTAAGTTTTCCACATTTGCATGTCCATTGTGCAAGGGCGTATGATTTTCTCATTAACAAAAGCACAATGCACTTAAAATTGCTTTCATTTATAACATCAGAGACAGACTTGAGTGAAATGTTGCACTTAACAGTGGGGCATGGAGAAGGTCAAAGGCAGAGCATAGGGAGTATGAAAGAGAGTATTTGGAGATTAGAGAAGAAATGTAGGAAGGAGCTGTATTATTCATTACCTTGAATGTAAGTGTTAGGAATTTGAATTTAGTTTGAGTTGAAATTAGAATTTGCGCAGAGCAGAGGGAATTGTGGGATGTCTGCTAATGGTGGAATCCTTGAAATGCTCATTTTTGCTTAATGTGCCCAATATGTGCACTGCCTTGTGTGCAATACATTTATAATTTACAACTACATGTAGAGGCTCCAAAATGAAAACATTTGAGGCAGACACATTTATTAACAATTTCTACTAGGATATTAACCCTTTGCAACCAGTCAAACGTTTGCTTTCAATGTTCTAACTGACTCTAGGTAAAGAAAGATAATTTCTCGTTGGTCAAAATGGATTATTGCTAAAATACAATACAGGTAAATAATTCTTATTTTCAGTCGAACGTTACATTTTATGCGGCCCATTCTTGCTTCCCCGGTAAAATTAAGGAGGCACAGCTTATTCAGGTCACACAATTTCATCAGCTTTTAAAGCACAATGTCTTTAATAATTAGCCAATGTTTTTACTGTGCGTAGTTCTATGGGTATTTAATCTTAATAATGAAATTTAATTAACATCTAATTAAACTGAAGGACTGTGATAGCAAGGAAACCAAAAAAATAATTGCGTTATTGAGAACTAAAAATAAATGATACTTTGCAAACCCCGGTGCCTGAAGTTGCCCACTGGGACTTGAGAACTGATTTGTTTCTAATAAAAAACCTTTTGATCTGTATTTTGAATTAGCATTTTTGGAAAAAATAATATTTAATTTTCCCTAATTGTAGCTTTTGTTTTAAGTAGGCACCATAAGCTAGGTTTATATTTTAACCATAAAAATCAAAGAAGGACTTTCAATTCTTTCAAGAATTCACATATTGTACAGGTATGAGACCTGTTATCCAGAATGTTTGAGACCTGGGGTTTTCTGGATAACGGATCTTTACACAATTTTGCTCTTCAAATCATGTAAACATTAAATAAACCCAATAGGCTGTTTTGCTTCCAATAAGGATAAATTATATCTTAGTTGGGATGAAGTACAGGCTATATTTATTATTTTATTTTTTTAAAGCTGTTTTATCCTTACAGAGAAAAAGTTAAATTATTTTAAAAAATTTGGATTACTTGGATAAAATGGAGTCTATGGGAGTCGGCCTTTCCATAATTCGGAGCTTTCTGGATAACGGGTTTCCAGATAATAGATCCCATTCCTGTATATCTGTGCACAGTATGATTCAATTAGAATAAAGTATCAAATATTAAATTATATGCACAGATGTGTAAATTTAGAACCAGGTGGAGGTCTATGTTTCCCAGCTGATGTTTTATTGTTTTCTACAACTGATAGAAATGATTCACCAATTAATGCTTTCTTTGCAAGTAGCAATTATACATGGACGGTCCATGATCCTGGAATTACACTCATCATTGTTTTATTAAAATTCAGTATTTAATAAAATAAATCAAGAGCGCTACTAGCACTACTGCCACCACTTCCCCCAGCAGTTGAATGACCAATAAATAAAAGTACTTTATTATAATATATAACATTTATATGCAAATGTGTAAGCAAAAAGTGTGTTAAGAGGTCATTGAGATAATGGTGTATTGAGAGCCATTTTTCTGACCGTCATTTTTGAAAAAACTATATTATTTAGCAGAATTTAAATAGTCTTGGAGTAAGGAAATCCTAAGATCATTCATTTTACTCAACCAATTAAAGAGAGTAATGTGAAAATGAAAATTTTATATGAACTTCATCTCATGGAAATTTCTAAATGAAGTCAATTTAAAATTTTTGAAACAATCAAAGTAATATTTGTATTCCCATGCAGGAGTTGGAGTCAGACAACTAACTGAAAGACAGTTAAATCTTGATACATTGAGGCAGATTTATCAAGAGTCAAATTTCGAATTGAAAAAACTTTGAAATTCGAATTCAAAAAGTCCAACCGAAATTAAGATGGAGTTTTTTTGGTCGAGTAGGTCCATTTTCGATCGAATAGGTCTGTATTCGGCCAAATTCGAATCGTTCAAATAGAAAGAATATCGCATTCAATCGAATTAGATTAGAAGTATTTCCCAAAAAAATTACATTGACTCCAAATAGGTTCTAGGAGGTCCCCCATAGACTAAAACAGCAATTCGGCAGGTTTTAGATGGCTGATGGTCGAAGTCAAATTTTTAGAGACAGTACATGATAAATTTCAATAGTCAAATTTTTTGCAAATTCGATTCAATTTGGACTATTCCCTATAGTTCGAAATTCAAAAATTCACCTCGACCTTTGATAAATCTGCCTCATTATGTAGACAAAGGGATCCCACAACAATGTTGTATTAGAGCTGTCATTCAAACTTTTACTCCGTTAAAAGTTATATCTGATACATTTTCTAGGCAAAGGTACATTGAAGTTGTTTCTTGTGCCAAATGCATTGAAATCACTGTTTGTTTGTTTTTTGTTTCTTTTTCTTGCATTGGATTCAATGGTCTTTTTTTTTTAAATTCACATCATAGAACAACTGTAGCAATAACCCCTCAACAAGGACATTAACAAAGGAAGAACGTAAGGTTGTTTGGGCAGGGCCCTGTTTCATTTTTGTACCTGGTTGTTTTTATATGTAAATCTGTAAGTGAAATATGTACATCCATATTTGTACAGCATTGAAAAGGCACTTTATAGAAATGAATGATAATAGTAATAATAACCCTTCCCATGATAGACCCAATGATCCCCCAAATGTACTTTGCAAAACACTTAGGGGCCGATTCACTAAGGGTCGAATATCGAGGGTTAATTAACCCTCGATATTCGACTAGGAATTAAAATCCTTCGACTTCGAATATCGAAGTCGAAGGATTTAGCACAGATAGTTCGATCGAACGATCGAAGGATAATTCCTTCGATCGAACGATAAAATCCTTTGAATCGAACGATTCGAAGGATTTTAATCCAACGATCGAAGGAATATCCTTCGATCAAAAAAAGTTAGGCAAGCCTATGGGGATTTTCCCCATAGGCTAACATTGACTTTGGTAGCTTTTAGATGGCGAACTAGGGGGTTGAAATTTTTTTTAAAGAGACAGTACTTTGACTATCGAATGGTCGAATAGTCAAACTATTTTTACTACGAATCCTTCGATTCGAAGTCGTAGTCAAAGGTCGAAGTTGCCCATTCGATGGTCGAAGTAGCCCAAAAAAACCTTCGAAATTCGAAGTTTTTTTACCTTCGAATCCTACACTCGAAGTTAGTGAATCGGCCCCTTAGTTGCAGATAACAAATGACCACACACGGGATTATATAGCCCACTGCTCACCTATTGCTATGCCACACTGAACACAGAAGTCAAGGCATAGCTCACAAATACAAGGTCTTGTTACCCTAAAGCAGTGGTCCCCAACCAGTAGCTCAAGAGCAACATGTTGCTCACCAGCCCCATGGATGCTGCTCCCAGTGACCTTAAGTAAATGCTTGTTTTTGAATTCCTGGCTTGGAGACAAGTTTTGGTTGCATAAAAACTAGGTGTACTTTCAAACAGAGACCCCTGTAGGCTGCCAGTCCACATACCAATAGCCAATCACAGCCCTTTTATGGCACCCCAGGAATGTTTTTCATGCTTGTCTTGCTCTCCAACTCTTTTTTACATTTCAATGTGGCTAACAGGTAAAAAAGGTTGGGGACCCCTGCCCTAGAGTATATCACATACTTTAGTCCATACCAGGCCCGGACTGGGAGTCAAAATAGGCCCTGCCATTCCAAGTACACAGAGGCCCAAACAGCCCCCTACGAGCCCAAACAGCCCCCTACCAGCCCACTATATGGTAACTTTCTATGGAACCATACAGCAGCCCCTCTGGCATTTGCCAGAACCCACAGGTTGCCAGTCCGGGCCTGGTCCATACCAGTTGTTTTCCAACTAGCCACAACATGTTTTCCACATAGTTCTCAGCTCTTTGGCCCATAAATGCATCTAACTGGACTCAGGACCTTGCATAGTTACATAGTTTATTTGGGTTGAAAAAGACCCAGCCTAAGTTCAACCTTTCTAAACAAACCCCAGTGCCCACATATACCCATACGTATCAGACCTATTTCTAACTATATATATTAATATCTATAATAACTAGCTCTTAACATCACAATCTCCTTGGATATTATGCTTGTTCAAGAACTCAGCCAAGCCACTCTTAAAGGTAATAATAATTCAATAATTTCATGCTTGTGCTAGATCCACAAAAGCAAGGTCTATGTTATACCATGGAGCCCCCTTTAACTGTCAATATACTTAATCAAATAAACTGTCTCTGTACTCTCATTTCTTCCTCTTTAATTGTGGTCAGTGAGGCTTCTTCTCTATTGTTACCTCTGCCAAAAAAAAATTAGACCTTTTCTTTAAATCTGCCAGCCGAGTTGAATATTGTGCATAAGCAGATGCTAATACCAACAGCCACAAGAAAAGCCACAAGAAAAAGCCAAGGTTGTACTGTTGTGATTTAAGCGAGTTGCCTCGTCAGTTGCTTGTTTTACAGTGCTAGTGTTGATTGAGCACATGAAACGTAATTCCCTGCTTAGCCAGGCTGAGTTGCCTACACACTTCCCATTTTAAACAGCTGCCCCACTGCAGCGCTCGCTAGCCAACATCTTTAAGAGCAGCACAATCTGTTTCTGAGTCGATTTCCTATCTCTGCCTTTACTTATTTAACTCTCACTCTTTCCCCGCTTCTTATCTCTCGCTCTCACATATTTAGCCTTTGTCTACTGAGATGCATTTTGCACAATGAAACATTCCTGCCGTCTGATGTTTTGGCATGTCACATTAGTTATGATCAAAGGCTCACTGTAATATTGGGCAGGAATCTCCAACCTGTGGCTCCCTAACTGTCATGGTACTACAATATTCTTCCAGCCTCCAGAACAGTGAAAGATACAGAAGAGGAATTGTATTGGCACAGGATTTTAAAATATTATATTGTATTTATATTATTTATTTATTTATTTATTTATACAAATAAACCATTTACCCCCACATGTAATAAAAGGCACTAAGTTTGCCCAGGAGCAGTAACCAGTAGCAACCAATAAGATGTTTGCATTTAAACATGTGACCAGGAAATTCTACCTGCTGATTGGTTGCTATAGGTTACTGCCCCTGGGCAAACTTAGTGACTTTAATTACATAACCCCTTTAGTGCAGGGTTCCCAGCAATTTGATCTTTCATAGAATGGTCCCAATTTACCAAAATTGCTATGTATCCAGGGCCGGAACTAGGGGTAGGCAGAAGAGGAATGTGCCTAGGGTGCAAAGCATGTACCTTTTCTTTCACTTACCCCTGGTCTGGACCCTTGTTCCCCCATCGACTCTTGTCTCTGGCACTTCTGTGAGCGCTCCTCCCCCTGCGCATCTACATAGCCACCCTTGTTCTCACACAAATCTCATGCGTTGAAGTCAATGGGCGTCAAAATAATGTTGCAGAGCGTCAATTTTTTGACACAAGCGTAAATTTTTTGACGCGTGACTATTTAGTTCAAATGCATTAAAGTCAACGGGCGTCCAAATAATTTTGATGCCTGACAATTTTTATTTGGGTGCCTATTTTGACGCACAACAATTTTTTTGTCACAGAGGGATTTTCGCCGGCGAATTTTAAATGCCGTTTCGCGAAAATATTCGCGGGCGGCGAAAAAGGAAAAATCACTGCAAATCCTTGCCTGCCGAATTTATTCACCCATCACTAGTCATGACGCCTTGCTTAGGGCACCTGGCTGATCTGACCCAGCTTTTGGAAACAACAATTAAACTTTTTTCTCTAAAACCACCTCCTCTAAAATGCCATGAAAGTTATTAAAAGATCCGCCTAAAAAGTGTGGATAGAAAAAAAACAATGAATATTTTGCTAAAAAATATGAATACCTCTAAAAAGTTTTTTGGACATTTCCTAGTGAAAAAAATATTGAAAAACACTGAAGTCTGAATGGCTAAAAAAAAGTCCAATAGGATCATTGCATCTCCGATTGACTTCTATAGGACCTTGACTGGTTTTACTTGGCAAAGTTTTATATTACAGTTTATCAAGGTTTTTACACAAACAAATTTACATTTTTAGAGGCCTATTTATTACAGGTTACATTTTATTGATTTTTCAGGTTTTTGAAACTATATTTAAACTATGATCCTCTAAAACTATGAATGCCATGGAATTCATTAAAAGATCTGAATATAAAAAGTATGAACAGAAAAAAATGCAGAACGATGTGCTAAAAATATGAGTATCTTAAAAACCTCTAAAAAAAACCTCGGATAGAAAAAAAAATTGAAAACCTCTAAAAGTCTGAATTGATTAAAAATGGTCCAGTAGGATCAGCGCAGCTCACACTTGGGGGCACATTTACTTAGAGTTGAATATTGAGGGTTAATTAACCCGCAAAATTTGACTATCGAAGTAAAATCCTTCGCCTTCGAATATTGAAGTCGAAGGATTTGCCGCTATTCGTATTAAATCCTTCGAATTGAACGATTCAAAGGATTTTAATCCATCGATCGAACGAAATTCCTTTGATCAAAAATTTGTTAGAAAGCCTATGGGGACCTTCCCCATAGGCTAACATTGATGTTCGGTAGGATTTAGTTGGCGAAGTAGGGGGTCGAAGTTTTTTTTAAAGAGACAGTACTTCGACTATCGAATGGTCGAATAGTCTAACGATTTTTAGTTCGAATCATTTGATTCGAAGTCAAAGTCATAGTCGAAGGTCGAAGTAGCCAATTCGATGGTCGAAGTAGCCAAAAAAACGTTCCAAATTCGAAGTATTTTTTCTTCTATTCATTCACTCGAGCTAAGTAAATGTGCCCCTTACTTCTACGGTGCCTCAACTTCTTTTACTTAGCACAGCTTTGTATTAGAGGTTTTTGTGGTTTTTACACTTAATACATTTTTAGAGTTTTAAATAAAAAAAACCCACTAATTTTTAGAGAAAAAATGCTGTAGAAAAAAATCTCAATTTTAGTAAATTGGCCCCTTAGCGTTTAAAGAGAAATAAAAACATACATTTTTAGAGAAATTATACAATTTGTGAAAAAATAGAATGTTAGTAAATCAGCCCCATAATCTTAGAATGACTGTTCTGAGATGTTGAAGCCCAGTGAAGGTTGAGGACAATTCTTCCAGTGCATTTAAATTACAATGATACGATTGAATGCACTTGCCTAACTGATTAATCATAAGTAAATAGATAGGGTGAGCAATTCTGATTCTTTCTAAATTTAATTAATGGCTCTGATAAATCCCAGAGTCAATGTGGATCAATTGGAGTTGAGGATCCTTAATTATCCATGGTCATTTTTACAACAGCTGAAAGCAACGTGTTCCCCAAGGTTTTATTGGCCAGCCAAATCATGGTTCTTTCCAGTGAGCAAAATGATTTTCATGAAGTTTGCAGTTGGCTGTCTCTGGGCCTATGATTGAGGGCATAAGAGCCCAAAATGCGTCAGGTTTTTGATCCTTCTGCCTATTTTTAAATGAAGCCAATAAAGATTATTTCAACTTTTTTTTGGGGGGAGTACGTGCTGCTGTCCACATTTTGGGACATATGTCTCTCGGCAACCTCTTGATGTTGCATTTGGCGACACCAGAGTAACATTTCTGTCCATGATGCAGAAGATTGGTTTAAGTGCAATGGTGATAAAAGACCACAGTTGATCAAATATGAATTAAACCATATGACACTAAAGTCAGATGGCCATTCAAGCATGTATGGAAAGGATGAAAGGGGGACTATTATTTATTGAAAAAGATTTGCAATTGGCACTATATTTGCTTCATATGTAGAGGAAATGAATATGAATTTCTGCTTTTTGCTATTCTTGACCTTTGGCAAGTAATTATATTGCTTTTTCCACCACACAACTATTTACAATATCATAATAATGCTTTCTTACATACGTTCTTCATAAAGCACCTACTCTGTTGTGCTGGAGAGAAACAATAATTTAATAGTAGAAGGAACAGCTGGATAAATAAACGCCTCCCCCACCCCCATGTTTATCTTGCACCTTATCAGTATTCTGTTTACTCTGCTGTTCTACCTGCCTGATTCAGTGAAAGGCAAAGAATAGGCAGAGGTTTGCCGTAAAAGAAAAAAGATAATTTATCATATTCATGACCTTTATTTTAGACTTGAGCAGGAGCTTTATTTATTTTTGGGGGAAATAAATGGCATGGAGTATGATATGTAGCCATAGTATACAGCCAGCCATGCTCTATTAACTCTACAGCATCCTGTTGCATTACAAATACACATCTGTTGCATTTCAATGTTTCTTAGACACATCAATATAACAGATCAACAAGCCTACTCTTGTTCCTCTATGCATCATGAAGAACATAGGGTAATATTTTAAATGGTGTAAGGTCAAGTAACCCATAACAACCTGCAGATTGGTTGCAATGGGTTACCCCCTTGGAAGTTTTCCATGGACTTGAAAGAAACAATTACTGCAACCAGAAGTGACAAACACAGTTGCACAACCAGGTTGAAAATGTGTGATTGGGAAGAGGAGTTATTATTAATGGATAGTTGGCCCAAATTTGTTCGTAGACCCCAAGTTACACGCTTGAAACAAGCCCAGTCATCATATAAGCTTGTTTATATTGATTAACACTAGTATTATTTATGGTTATATTGTTTGTTCAATTATGTAAGAAGCTTACCTCCTTTGAAGCTTTATTCCACAATGCATAGAGGCAATTACTTTCATCTCCTCCAAGTTATGGATATCACGGGGAGGCACATTTATCAAGGATCGTATTTTGAATTCATGTGAGTTTCTTTAAACTCCCTTAAATTCGAATTAATTATAAATTCGACTAGGCAAAATTTATTAATAGAATTGAATTATTAAAACTGGAACCAATTTAAACGTCCCTTAAACTCAAATCATATACGATTCAAATTGGATCAAACTTTTCTATGAAAAAAACACGAATGTCAGGAAGGCTGCAAACATCTCCAAATTGATCCCTGGGCCTCTCCCATTGACTTAAACAGTAATTTGGCAGGTTTTAGGTGGTGAATAGTCAAATTCGAGAGTATGAGAAATCTCAAAAATCTAATTTGAATTTTCTAAAAAAAACTCGAATCGAGTTTGGGTAATTCCCTAGTCGAATTTGACAGTTTTGACCATAAATTTTTTGGGGAATTTTCAAATCGACCCATAATATATCTGACCCCAAATGTCAGGTGCAACTGTGAGTAATTTTATTTGGAAACTATATATTTTGTTAGATCTTCCTAAATGCCCTCAACATCTTGAAAAAATTGAAAAGGATAAAGAATCATACAAATTTGATGCAGAAAGTAATTTCATTCTGCAATTGGTTTTGGTAAATCTAAGTATCTTGAAATACTTATATACTATATCGGTTTCTATGCAAACAAGCTATACAGATAAACTTATTTCTTATTATTTCTACTTAATTGAGAAGGATCTAGGGATTTTTGAAGAAAACAATGCTACATCATATTTTCAGGATCTCTTTTGTCTTTTCAAGATCTCACCACCTAAACCTCAGGGGTATCTCTTTCCATTTTGGCCAACATTTTTACATATACCACCTAGTAAAACAAATTAAAATACCAATGGCCCTAAGGTTTGCCTTTGTTAGACCTAACTTTCTAACTGAACAAATGAACCACAGAGATTGCTTCTTTTTATATGGGAGGACACATTTGAATTGTGTACAGCTATAACCACACTTTCCACTGAACTTGATATTTATCCTTGCTAATTTACCTTGGAGGCTCTTGGACAGGCAAACTAATGAGTTTCTTTGGTCTTATGCAAGGAAAACTAAAATCTGTATGCAAACTACAATCATTTGTAGTAGCAAATGGTCAATTGTGTGTTACCTTTGGAAACATGTAAAGGGCATAGTCATCGAAAATTTTGACCCGTTCTTTTGTTGAATTAGCCATTGTGAGTCTGGTTATAAACTTGATGCCAAAAGTTGAATTATACATAGCTAGGAGCAGGTGTTCATTATTTATAATGATGTTAGGTGTTAGGAATACTCAAGTCTGGAGCCTGTAGATGTCCTTTAAGTGTCCTTATAATGATAGTATGATTTTGTACAGTTTTCTCAATAGTTCTCCTGCACTTACAAAGCCACAGGGATTGATAACTCACTGCACATTGTAAATACTCAATACATACAAAAGTAGGTGATGAGTCTGAAGAATACTGAAATATTAAGCCAGAAAATTCTTATGTAACCAAACCAGGAAAAATCACCATGCCTTTTGCTAAAAACAGAAGTTTAGAGCAGATCCAACTGAGCCCAATAAGATTTAACAAATGTAAATACATTATTTGAATTCTTATGGAAACTGACAGCTGAAAGCCAGTTTTTGACAACTAAAGAGCTATACCTATATAAATGTGATAAATGACTAACATATGACATGTTTCTTCAACACTTATACAACAAGATGCCTCCATAAAACAACCATGGCAGAATAATAGAGAAAAGGCCCCTCCACCTGTACTGGATTGGTATTCACATACATACACATTACACATGATGCACACACCATACGAGATGTTATACTGTACCACCACTCATGTAAATATCTATGGGGCAGGATTGGTAGATGAGCTACTGATGATAAATGTCTTCATGAATCAAGATGCCAACCCATTACAGGAAATGTAGTAGTTTGTTATAAATAAACCTTATTGCCAAGATTGATCAATTCACTTAGTATTTATGCAAGCTGCTGTCAATAAACTGCCATATTTATGGTTTGGCCACCAAAGTTTGGTGTGTATGTTGTGTATAAAAATATTCTGTGTAATGGCTTATGAAATTTTTGTGTTTCATTGTCAAGTCATGGGAAAGAGGATGGCACACTGCCTCTTGGAGTAAAAATATCTGTTTATTCAACCATTAAAAAATAAGGTAGCTGGAGTGCATGAGACGCCTAACGCATTTCGGGTACAGACGCTTAATCATAGTCAAGTCAACATCATAGTATTTTTTTAGATTCCCTAGAATGACATTAAACACATATGTATTGAAATTTGTCCAGTTCTTTAATATGTCTTAAGGCGGCCATATACGTAACAATTATGATCTTTCTTGGAAAATATCTTTCCAACATAGATCATACGTTTCAATACACACGTGTAGAGCTTAATCATCAGATATAAAGGTAGAAACAATAGAATTCCACCTGTATCTGACAATTCAGCACTAACAATGGCCAATGTTTTGGTGCCTTCAAAGGAACCAGATCAAAATTTTCCATCCAGCCCAACAGCCAACTGATATCCAAGTCTTCTACCGATATCCGTCGGCTCTTTTTCCACCATAAATGCACAGAATATCTTACGAAACAAATTTTCTGTGAATCTATGGCCACCTTAACTTTTATAGATCAACAAACCTCCTGCCCTCTATTCAACTCCACATTATTGAAGCAATTCAGAAGTCAAATTCAATTTAATAATTCGAATATATTTGTTAGACTTATTTGTTGTTAGATGGGATCAGTGCCGCCATCTGAAAGCAGAAAACAGTCAGAAGAAGAAGGTTTCACTGTAATAACTTCATTTATGGTTGCAAATTATCTCACATACATATACGTAATAAATAAGAGTTCTGTGTAGATGATACATATACCATCAATAATATGGTTTAGTCAGACGAATAAATGAGCTTCCTACTGACATAGAATTAAAGATGGTTGGACATACAATGGACTGGAATCAATATTATTACACGTTTAAGGCTTAGTTTCACTTTAAAGAACAGCATTCTGCTCATGTATTTCATGCCTGCTCTTGGGCCATCTGTCAGTTTCTTGCACTTTAATTTAAAGACGAATCTAATAAGCTGAGGTAGCCACTGTGTTTTATGAGGAAACTAGATTTAAAGCTTAACACAAGGATAAATTATTGTGTTGGACCCTATTTGTCACCAGATGCAGAGGATTCGAGAACAGCAATAGCAATGCAGCTGAAATCATTTCAGGAGGATAAAATTCATTTTAGATGTTCCAGTAGGCAAAGTGGATAAAAATGCACCTGTCTTGCACAGATAATGTGTCCAAGGCTTGTAACCTACCCCTCTCACTAATTTAACTTTTTACATTTAAAATTCAGAGCAAGTGGTACAGCCTGGAATGCTAACATGGCTGTGGTAAAGAAAAATTAATAGGTTTGAAGTATAGTAAAGAGTAATTCCTCTACATTTTTATACATTTTATACATTGGAACCAATTCATTCCCCACTTGATGTTTCATAAGTATACTTCTTACATCAGCAACTGTATAGGGGCCATTTATAAACACATCTACAAGGTGCTCTGCAATAGAAGCAATAGAGTTTGTATATTGGTGCAAATCTTTAGGATATTCGTGTCTAAACATGCTCCTGCACTTCCTGGCAGGCCTAATGTCTCAGAAATGTAGAAGTAGGGACAAAGAAGGAAGACACTAGCAGAAAAGTCCGATTTACGGTGTCTGAAGGGATAAGAAAGTTTGTAGTCAAAGCAGAAGGTCAAAATCCAGTAGAACAGAATAATAATTTAGCACACCCCTGGAACTCTTAGCAAGAAGGACCTATATTAGGACATTGAACCCTGGTCCTTGTCATCCTTTTATTTAGAATTATTGCAGTGAACACTCCGAAGGATGACGTCATGAGCCACTGCATCAGGATGATATCACAACACAGTTTGATGAGGTCACGAGACACCCATGGGTGCTGTCATCTTGGATGCAAAGTTGAGTGCTCCGCAACAGTGTGGTCCTGACACTTCCACATTTACCATGGCTGTTTCTTCTGATAAATGGAGTTCCAGAACCACGTACTGGAAAGCATTAGTCCTATATAAGAGTACACAAAGAGTTTATATCCTACATGTACTACAGAGTATGGAGGTGGGGTAAATTGCTCAAAGAAATACAGATTTTAACCACCTCAATTCCAGTACTTGATGAGCGTTATAGGATAGATGAAGAGGCACAATAAGCCATTATCTGGTTTATTTACATACATTTGCATCAAAGGGAATGACAAAGAAATCCAAAGTAACACCAAGTACTGTATGAAGTTTTTCACAGTGAAATACATCTTCCCACCTCCTCTGAACTGTGTCACAGTGTGAGGTTATAGCAGGTTCTGACGCTTCAAAGTTGTGAGCCGGAACCATCTGCAAAGTAGGAGCTGTAAGGATAAATTAGAGGATTTTCTGAAACATTATCTAGGGGTTTTCACATATTCTCCTGACTAAGCTTCACCTGTAGTAAATCAGGGAAACTAGATATTGCACATATTACACACAAGGGTGGGAGTCAGTGGGCTCTGGGCTCCCGAATGGCTCTGGTGTAACATTTGGAAATAGAATCAGTGGGTGTAGCACACATTTAAAATGCATACTTCAAGTAACGCTGATCATGCTTTGTAATCTAATTAGGTGAAATGTTAACCTGTCACCAGACCTCCTTTGCCTGTCTTTGATAAGTTCACTATGAAAGGAAAGATGTAGGTGAGCCCTTTTCAGAGGTAAAGACAAGATAAATGGCTATTATTGTTTTAAACATTGCATATATTGCAAGATTAAGGACTTTCAAGGAAGATGCATGCCTTATGGATTGGAAGGGAAAGGGCCATTAGGAAGCTAATGACATAGGTGCAGGGGACAATGGATTGCAACTATATATATATCTCTATCTATCTATCAAGGAAAAGTTGTGCAATGAGGCTGTGAACACAAAATACATATAGACAAATACAAGAGTCCTCTGCACTCAACCCATTATCAATATATGTAAAACTCTTGTCTTAAATATATTGATAATGGGTTGAGTGCAGAGGACCTCTTGTATTTGTGTGTATATATATATATATATATCAATCAAAACAAGACCTATGTTTTGTATCACAAGACATAGGTCTTGTGATACAAAAAAATGGTGTTTATTCAACGTTTCCACATGAATAAACACCATTTTTTTTATCACAAGACCTATGATTCCGGATCCTTTACTGTTTTTATATAATGACTGATTGTTCCAGCATCTAGGCATTGATCTGTGCTCTGTGTGCACTAGCCCAGTGGTATATATATATATATATATATATAAAGATTTTCGTAGCAGACAGCACCTCATGTCAGGTAAGCCATTTTGTGGCTGCCCCTGTGCACGGAAAAAATTAGCGTATATTCCAATCAAGAAAAACCAGCACCAAGGGACTTAAAGTATAAAAAAAAATTTATATTTAAAACATATGTATCACCGACGTTTCGGTCCCTTTTGGGACCTTTTTCAAGGTACAAATACATATAAAAGTGTCCATTAAATAGAAAACACACCCCCCTCATGTGATCATGTCTGTGACATCATGTGCATTGTTAACCCCTTGTAAGGCTGAATAACAGCAATAGTGCAATATACAACTGCTAAAAATTCCTCTATAAATAAGCAGTCAAAAATTACATATAGTGTACAACTTCAAATTTAGGTTAAAACTCAATTTAAAACCCTGTGTTAACACATTTAAAAACCCACTGATGGATCATTCAGACCAATATTATCTCCAAACTGTTATGTAGCTATGTAAAGGTAACATTATTAACTTTAGATACAATCTATTCAACTTAAATAACACAAATCAGATTTTTTAGAGATAAGGTTGTAACACTGTTTCATTAACCTTTCAGAGAGAGACATTATCTTTTATTCAAAAAGCCATTCAACTGTAGCGTGGAGTTCAGTCCTTTGGGGGAAACACATCCCAATTCGAAAGTCCAAAATGCCTCCCTTTGTAGCAGTAACTGATCCACATCTCCTCCCCTACGTGGTATTCTCACACAGTCTATGGGCATACATTTGAATGAGGCAATAGGATGGTGTGCATTTAACCAGTGTTGTGCTAATGGTTGCTTAGAGATATCCTGCTTCATCTTTTTATTGGCATAATTAGGGTCTAGTGCTGCCCGTATAGTAGAATGATGCATGCTGATTCTGTCCTTCAATTGTCTTGTGGTTTTTCCACAGTACAGCATCCCACACGGACATTTAATAATGTACACAACATTTTGGGACTGGCACGTTAGTCTCTGCCGAATATTGTAAGATTTTCCATTATGTGGATGGTAAAATTTATCACCTAAAATAAGCGTATTGCACATCACACAATTGTTGCATTTGTACACACCTGGTTTGAGCAAACCGCCTCCTGTTGACTGTGTATATTTGCTTGCTGGATCAGCTGGTGATAGTATTTCTTTCAAATTTCTATTTCGTTTGTGCCCAAAACGTAGTTTCTTGCCCACTAGTTTCGACATCTCCGGATCTGTATTAATCAAAGGCCAAAACTGTGTAAAAGATTTTTTAACCAGTGAGGTACTGGGTCCATATGTACACATATAGAACAAATCATTTTTAGCTTTAACTCCAGCTTTAGTGTCTTTCTGGAGTAAGGTAGCTCTATCCAAAGAGAGGGCCCATTCCTTGGTCTGGGATATGATCAGTTCCGGATAGCCTCGTTCCAAAAATCGTTTAGACATTGCCTCAAGTTCATTTTTTCGTTCCTCCAACTCACTTGTTATCCTTACCACCCGAAGCATTTGTGATCTCGGTAGTGAGTGGATTAGATGCCTAGGATGACTGCTGTTATACTGGAGTAATGTATTTCTGTCAGTCAACTTTTGATACATTTTTGTATGCAATTTCTTTGCACTTTTATCCTTGTATACCGTGACATCCAAATAATTAATTATTTCTTTGTCAAAGTGTACGGTTAATTTGACTGGATTGGGCAACGAATTCAGATCATTAGTAAACGTAATCAGTTCCTCTGAGGACCCATACCAAACAAAAAACAGGTCGTCGATGTAGCGCCTGTAGTACGCACCAAATCGACGAAACATGGGATGACTTAAGATATTGTCAGATTCATATTTATACATGTAACTGTTGGCATACATAGGCGCTACATTAGATCCCATCGCAGTGCCGGTTAATTGGATATAGAACTTATCCTCAAATTTAAAATAATTTTTATAAAGGATAAATTCAAGTAGGGAGAATTCTATTGGTGGACCTTCATGTTGTGCATAATTGCTTAAAAGTTGCCTTACTGCCTCTAAACCTTGTATATGGGGAATGCAGGTATAAAGGCTTTTTACGTCCATAGTAACCAAGTAAAAGTCCATTTGCCCACATGATATACTTTCCACCAACTTTAGAAAATCATTCGTATCCCTCAGGTATGTACTCAATCCTTGAACCATGGGTTGAAGCCATTCATTTACATATATAGCTATGCATTATCCCAACGACCCTCTCGCAGCTATGATGGGTCTTCCTGGCGGGTATGTCAGGTTTTTGTGAACCTTAGGTAAAGTATAAAACACTGGTCTTACCGGTTGTTCCACATATAAGTAATTCCTTTCTTGTTCCGTAATCCAGTGATGTAACACCGCCTGGTCCAATATTCCCTTCAACTGTAGCTGGAATTTAGAGGTCGGATCAAACATTAATAATTGGTAACATTGATATAAATATCAATGTTTATTCAACGTGAATGATACATATTTAAAGCGTCAACGTTTCGGTCCGTGGTCTCAGACCTTTGTCAAGATGCATTACCACATTTAAAAAATAACAATAAAGTTGCGATATATAAAGGTTATAAAATCCTGCCTTGTTGTTCACATCACACCCGATTATGTTAATGATATTGCACATAAGCCTGAATTAGGCAATAAAGGGAAGTATAACAGTAGGGAATGTCATTATAAAGATACAAAATATCATATATGTGAAAATAAAAATGTTTTGTGCATTTTGTGTTTTACCATTTAGCAAGAAAACAGCTTTAGGAGAAATACTCGTTAAGTCCTTTGGGAGATAAGGTATCAGGTGTCTTTATCCAAAAGGTTTCATGTTGTAAAAGGAGTTGAGATCTGTCTTGTCCCCTTTTAGGCATTGGTATGTGATCAATAGCAATAAATCTAAAAGAGGCCAATCGATGTCTAACCTCAAGAAAATGTTTAGCAACAGGTTTGGTGGTCTTCTGGTCTCTATAGGCAATATTAATGGCTGATCTATGGGCATCAATTTGAAGCCTCAGCATTAAATCGGTTTTACCCACGTATGAAAGCCCACATGGGCATGTAATTAGATATACTACGTGGGTGGTGGTAAACGTGATGTGGTGACGGATTTTATATCGGTGTCCAGTATGGGGGTGGACAAAGCATGTGCCTGGTGTTATAGATCTGCATGACTAGCATGACGACACTTAAAACACCCCAACTTATTGGAAGATAACCAAGTGGTAACCATCTGATTCTCCCTATAGCACTGTACTGGATCACTTAGTACCAGAAGATCAAGGAGGTTTTGGCCCAGTCGAATATATTATATATATATATATATATATATATATATATATATATATATATATATATATAGGTGCAGGGTGGGACAGCACTCGAAGGATTTGAAGACAAGGATATAATGTCAAGAAAGTGAGCAGGTTTATTCAATCCGACGTTTCAGTTCCACACAGGAACTTTCTTCCTGAAGAAAGTTCCTGTGTGGAACTGAAACGTCGGATTGAATAAACCTGCTCACTTTCTTGACATTATATCCTTGTCTTCAAATCCTTGGAGTGCTGTCCCACCCTGCACCTGTATCCATTTATCTTTTGGATTAGCACCCAGGTTTTGCTTTCTACAATAAAACCTTTTTATTTTTACCTAAGACCTGTGAGTGCGGATCCTCTTCTTGTTGGGTATATATCGAAATTTTGATACTGCACCCAGGCACCTTAAACCTTTTAACGAGAGTGCTGGCTGTTTCGTGGTTTATATATATATTCTTTTTTTGTTTAGTTTTTTTTTAATTTTTTAATTTATTTTAATTTTTTAGTTTTATTTATTTTTTTGCCTGAGGAAGATCACTATGATGTGATTGAACCGTAGGAATTTATTTTGCTTGTCTATTAAAATCAGTTACTTTAACTGAGCCTGTTGAGTGCAGTATTTTTTTTGCTATTTTATACACATTTACCTGCACCCAGGCATGCTGTGTTTTTGCTTGGTGAGTGCTCCTCCATGTTATATATATGTGTATATATATATAATAAATGGACCCGCACTCCAATGTTCTTAGTGAAGAAAAGTGATGTATTTTATTCACAATGCATATCCAACGTTTCGGTCCACGCTGGGACCTTTCTCAAGGATAAATGGCATTTATTCGGTCCCAGCGTGGACCGAAACGTTGGATATGCATTGTGAATAAAATACATCACTTTTCTTCACTAAGAACATTGGAGTGCGGGTCCATTTATTATTACATATGCAAAAACTTGACCAACGCACCCATCATCCAAGAAATCCGGTAGGAGTGCGCTCACCACAATTGACTTATTATATATATATATACTGATTGAGTTTGTAGTGAAGTCAGATTCTATATATATTGCATATATATTACATGTACTTATATTATTGCACAATATAAAATAAGGAAATAGAGATATAAGGTAGAGGTGGCAGTAATACCAACAAATTAATGTTTTAAAAAAATGACAGTATAAAGCACTGATAAAACTGGTGTATTTGCTTCAGAATACTTTTTATTATAATTTAAAATATTCACATATGAGTAATGTGTGATATCCCTGCAGTAAACATCAACCATTTAGGTTTTTTGGTGTCCATTAATGTGGACATGGTCTTAAAAGTTCTTGTTATGAAAATCAAATAAAACATTTTCAAAATAATTAAAAGTTCTTTTGGTAGCATGGGTGTGGTTTAAAGTGGGCGTGGTTTAAAAAGTGGAGTGGCCAGCACTGGTTTCTATTATGGGCCCTCCATCATGGAGACCAGAAAAATTCCAGCCCTTGGTACCACAGAAGTTGAACAGCACTGGCTCAGATGATGGTAGACTTGTAAGTATGGCTTAACCTTTCCTTTGTACTGGCATTTTTCGACAATTCAGGGCTACACAATACTGTTCAAGAATAACCTTCAACTGTCTATTGTTCACTTTCTATTGTCTTCTTCCTTTTTTTTATCCTTAACTCCCTCTCCTTATTTTTCTTTCTATATATTACATATACTTAATTTGTCCCTTCTTGTACTTGCTTGAATGGTCGATGTTCTCATTCACTCTTACTTACAATGAAGCGTTAATGAAGAATTTTCTTTGTTCTCTTATGAAATATAAACGTAATTATAGGATAGAAGAACATTTTTTACCAGCTGTTTAAGTATTTTATTATCATTATCCCAGTGATTGCAATTTTCTAAAGACAAAAATCCAAAGTTATTAAAAAATTAATGCAGTTCTAAATATTATCTTTCTTCACTAAATTAGTCATTAAGAACAACTGCCACCGTGAGTCTGGGCTTTACTATTTAGTTTATTTTATGGACATGCTTTTCTAATGTCTAATATGGCTTCTAAAAGACCCTCCAGGTTTGCTAACAAGACACATGAAGAAGGGAGGATGGGTCAAACGATCTACATGTAACTCTTAGAACAAGAGATATGGTGGGCACAGCAGTGATTCTGATACAAGCAGTAACAACTCATTAATCAAACAACTATAGCAGAACATATACATCAGTGCAGATTAATAGCAGTACATTAGATATGCAGTACTCGTGATGGGTCATGCTGTAGATTGTCTTCCATCACTGCTAATTCATTTCAAGAGGTTAATGTTCTAAAAGGTACAATGTTCACTTGGGTTCTTGTAACCCTCAGCAACCAAACAGCAGTTGAAAGAAAACATCCAATTGGCTGTGTCAGGGAGCCGGGAGCTCCCTCCAGGGAGGTTGTCAGGATCAAGGAGGAAGCCCTCTTGAGGGAACAAGGTCGCGGTGTCCAAAGGGTTAAACGAAGAATAGTCAGGATCAGGCAAGAGTTCACAGGCAGGCAGAATACAAACAAAGTCCAAAGTCCAGGCAAAGGGTCAAGAAACAGATCAGGAACAAGATTTGGCAATAAGGCACACAGGAAACCCAGGATACACTTTAGGGAAAGTATTCCTATTCTTGGGCGCCATTCTGGCGTCTAGTTGGCGCTTTTATTTTCAAATTTGGCGCCATTCTGACGTCATTGACGCTCTTGCGCCGACGTCGACGCGCTGACGTCATCGCGCCGGCGCCGCTACCCACGTGGCGGCCATGGGCGCCGCCATTTTGGGAGCGACGCCGGCAAGGAGGGACGCGCCGCCCGGAGCTCCGGGCGGCGATCGTGACAGGCTGCTATGGGTTATAGACAAGAAGCAGACTTGCCACCTCTTATAACATCAGTTCACGAGGCTTCTCAGTGGAGATGTATAATCACTACCCTATGACTATTTTACATGAGTCACATAATATTCAATTGTAAAAAAGAGTTGGGGAATAAAAGAAACATTAAAAAAGTTCCTGGGGTGCCAAATAAAGAATATCATTGGCTATTTGGTAGACCTAGGAGAATTGGCAACCTACAGGAGGTTCTGTTTGGCCTTCAATTTGCTTTATATATACCCAAAACTTTCCTCCAAACAAGGAATTGAAAAATAAGCACCTGCTTTGAAGCCACTCGGAGCAATATCCAAGGGGTTGGTGAGCAACATGTTTATACCCAGAGCTGCTTCAGAAGATCATGTTAGGGGGCAAATTTACTAAAATGCGAAGTGGCTAACGCTGGCGAAAGCTCGCCAGTGGGATGTCATTTTGCCACTTCGCAATTTTACTATCAGTGACCCTGGGCAAAAAAAGTGGATAGCCTAACGCAACTTCGCACCCTAATGCTGGCGAAGTTACACTCTGGCGAAGGGGGCGAAACTACGCAAAATTACTTTTTTTTCGTGAATGTTACCTCCTTCGCCAGAGTTTACTTCGGCAGGTCAGAGCAGGCGAAGTTCAATAGAGTAGATAGGAGTTTGTAAATAAAAAGTTGAAAAAGTCCCAAAAATGCTGACATTTTTTCTAAGTCCCAAAAAAACGCTGGCCTTTTTTTGGGTTATAGGCTGAAAAAGTGTGAATTTTTTTTTTAGGGTGCCCACCTTCCCCCCAAAATGTGTTAGCATGTGGCACCTTACATATACTGTGGGCACATGTGTAGGGCATTAGAACACCTATATCAACCTTTATTAAGGTTCCCTGGGCTTGTGTAGTGTAATGTATGCGCAGCAGCATACACGTCCATTCAAATTGCAATTTGGCGCCGTATGCAAATTAGCCTTCGCTACAAAACTTCGCTTAGCCTGACGAATTAACACTAGTGCAACTTCGCTACCTTTCACCTCCTAAGCACAACTTCGGATTTAGTATTTTTAGTATTTTATCAGCGGAAATTCGCCAGGCGAAGTGCAGTGAAGGCTACGCTAGCGCAACTCCGCAGGTTAGTGAATTGGCCCCTAGGAATCTAATCCTTAGCATTTAAATATTTATACAAGCTCTGGCTTGCTGAGGAGTGAGAGTTGGGATGGCTGCTGGTATATATATATTTGCAAGTTCGAAAATTTGCCCTGAATTTTTTTGGATTATACAATTTATTCCCATGGATAAAACAATGCAGCAATAAGAAAAACAAGTGTGCTACTTACTACTCTAGGAGAACCACTTCTATACTTGAAAGCAGCCAGATAATAAAAGGAAAAATGATGACAGGCTTGATTATATGTGGGCTCCCCAGGTCAACCCTCAATAGCAAATTCTCTGTCTGCCGATGGGTCTGTTTTGAATTAGGTGTAAGCTGTTCTGGTGTGTGGTATAAACGAAGCAATGGCTTTATCATGGCAATGTTAAAAATAGTACTAACCTGCATTGTAAAAACTAGACAGAAATCCAAATCATTCCCATAGGAAGCACCAAATTGAAGGGTAAGGCTTTGTTCATTGTTACTGATTTCTTCAATTCTTATTTTACCATAGACAACAAGCAGGTTGCTTTTTGTTCTAGCTTACAAGTCGAGACACAAAACTTTACTATTCCTTCCATGCAGGAGCACCCTCGGACAATATATTTACTTGCATTGGAACACACCATGGGAAAGTGCTAACACTAGTGACTTTTCGCCAGAAATCACATCCGCAGGGACATCGCCAATTCACTAACAGGTGCAGATGACAATTCGCTAGCGAAGGAGACCGTCACTAGCATTCGTTCGCACTCTATCACCAGTCGACTTTTCGCTCAGTCGTTGCTCTGCAAATTCACTAAAGTGCGGATTTCACTGAACGTTACCTCTTTCGCCAGAGTTGACTTTGCCACTTACACCAGGCAAAGTGCTAAAATGAAGCTAGGTCTTCCTCGATCTTATGTCACTTACATAATATCCTGTCTGCCGAAAATGCATTAAAGTTGAAAAAATGCTGGCGACTTTTCCTTTTTTTAATCAGATTGCCTGCACTTAAACTTAAACTTTTTTGGGTTAACATTTTCCCATTTGAGGGCCATGGAACATTCATTTTATAGTGGACTCGTGTCTATGATATTAGAGGATCTCTTTTGACCTATTAAGGTTCCTTGGACATTTGTAATAAAAAAAGCATTTGCACCAACATCTCTAATAAAGACGTCTATACAACTTTAATGTACCTGCCCTATGCAAATTCACCTAAGCATAAGATCACTAGTGACTTTTCGCTAGGTATAAATGGAGGCTTGCGAATCTTTGCTATGAAATGCTCGCTAGCAAAAATTCGCCAGCGTTGACTGCCCAGGACACAACTTCGCATTTTAGTGAATTAGTGTAGTGTAAGTGGTAACGGATTTGCGCCTTGCGAAGTGGTGCGAAGTGTGCGAAGTGGCCTCTGGCAACAATTCGCCCTTTAGTTAATCTGCTCCCATGGCTAAAAATGTAATTTCCTGTGACTGTACATGGAAAAGTAAATTTTTGGAAGCCCCCATTGCTGACACTTACTGGTTGCCTTTTGTTTGTGTTTAAAGATGTTTCGGCCAGAAGAGAAGGCTTCTATCTCCGTTATTCTATTCCTACCCCTTGTATTTGGGGGTTTCCAGTTGATTACGGTTGTATCTCCTTCCCAAAAGTTGTCAATCTATTTTTTCTTTGTCCTTCCAATCACATTAGAATATAGGCTAACTCACTGCCATAACAGCCATCATCTCCAAGAAGGGACAATTGCGAAGACATTGGTGTAGATTATATGAAAATATGTTTCCATCATTACAGGATGTAATTTAATGTGATTATTAAATTTACAAGGGTCCCCATATGACCAAGGGGCATGTTTACTAACATATCTGGAGAGATTGCAACATCTCCAGAAATCTCTCCAGATATGTATCTCCAATTTTAGTAAACATGAACCCAAATGCTCTTTCTTCCATGGCCAAAGCCAGGCTTGAATATCTATGGGGCAAATTTACTTAAGGTCGAATATCGAGGGTTAATTAACCCTCGATATTGACTGTCGAAGTAAAATCCTTCGACTTCGAATATCGAAGTCGAAGGATTTAGCACTATTCGTTCGATCGAATGATAGAACGAAAAATCATTGTCTCGAACGATTAAATCCTTCAGATCGTTCGATTAGAAGGATTTTAATCCATCGATCAAACGATTTTTGTTCGACCTAAAAACCATTAGAAAGCCTATGGGGACCTTCCCTATAGGCTAACATTGACTTCGGTAGCTTTTAGGTGACGAACTAGGGGGTCGATGTTTTTTCTTAAAGAGACAGTACTTCGACTATCGAATGGTCGAACAGTCCAACGATTTTTAGTTTGAATCGTTCGATTCAAAGTCGAAGTTGTAGTTGAAGGTCGAAGTAGCCCATTCGATGGTCGAAGTAGCCAAAAAAAACATTCGAAAGACAGTACTTCAATTATCGAATGGTCGAATAGTCGAACAATTTTTAGTTTGAATAGTTCGTTTCGAAGTCGTAGTCGAAGGTCGAAGTAGCCCATTCGATGGTCGAAGTAGCCAAGAAAAACATTTGAAAGTCAAAGTTTTTTTTCCTCTATTCCTTCACTCGAGCTAAGTAAATGGGCCCCTATGTGTTTTGGTGCTCAATGGTATAACTTACAATAGATTTGTTGGTGGTGCAGACTGCATTGTTATATTAAGTGCTCATCAGACCTTTGCTATGTTCATTAAAAAAAGGGCAGGTTAACAAGTTCACGTTGACATTTGCATTTTTGTACATACATCAATCTCTGAAAGCCGTAAAGGGAAATAATTTACTGTTTTATTTGATGTGCTATGTTATGCATACACAATGAAACTGCCAGATGAATTATAAAAGCCTGCAACTGGAAGCAGAGTAGAATTCTGCTTTCTGCTGACTCCCATTGGAGCCATAAATGAATATTATGACTGTGCGCTTTGTGAAAGTGGAACCAGTGACTGTATAAAAGTAGAGCGCGCTCAAGCAACAACACGTGGGAGATCAATAAGAAATCAGCAAGAAATGTATCAGAATTCATAGTCTAGGGAGGAAACATAAGTGGATGCAATTAATATAGTTAATTCATATTTATTTTCAATTTATTACACTAAAATGTTTCAAGTATGCTTTCTTAAAGGAGAAACGAAGCTTGAATAGAAATTTGAGACTTGAGAGAGTCTTTATTTTACATCCACAGAGTTATGACCGAGCCAAGGGCTACTCCCTCTGTAAGCTTGGGCTCAATCACATGGTTCAAACACTGAATAAGGCAGTGGTGAGGCCACAACCGTCAGGGCTGCAAAATACTGGGGGCGGCATGTTGCCCAGCCGCTTTCTGAGGAGCACTAAATTCGCGACAAAATTTTGTGCTCATAAAAATTGCCACATGTCGTAATTATTGAGACTCTCATTGACTTTAATGCATTTGGACAAAATAGTCACGCTCATATCAGAGCAGATATCCGCCAATTGGGAGGTGAAGGGGTAAAGGGGTTGGCTGACCAAGGGCTGCTCGCAACCTGCAACTATAACTCTCTGCAACCACCACCTTCTCGTACTTTAAGGCAGCTTTTGCCAATTGTAACTTAAGGCAACTTTTGCCAATTGTAACTTAAGTAGGGATGTAGCGAACCGCCGAGTATGTGTTCGCGAACGCCGTTCGCGAACACCGGCAAAAAATGCGAACAGTTCGCGAACTGTTCGCGAACTTCGAACTTCAAACATCCGAAAATCGTTCGATTCGAACGATCGAAGGATTTTAATCGTTCGATTTTAGCGACCGAATGGTCGAACGATTTTGACGCGAACGCCTATTGGCGAACGTCGCGCGACGTTCGCGAACTTGCGGCGGACGCGAACAGTCGAAGTTCGCGCGAACTAGTTCGCCGGCGAACAGTTCGCTACATCCCTAAACTTAAGGCAGCTTTGCCAATTGGGGGGCTACGCTGTGGGCGAAGGGGTTGGTTTACAAGGTACTGCTTCAGGTGGAAGCTTCAACGCTTATATCAGAGCAGATATCTGCCAATTGGGAGGGTTGTGCTGTGGGTGAAGGGGTTGGCTGACCAAGGGCTGCACAACGGGGGTTGTTCCACTAGAGACGCAAGCTCTGGGATTTACCAAGCCTGCCTCTCCAACGATTAGCAGCACCTCAACCCATACTAATGTTGTACACATCGGGGGGTGCTAACTAAGTGAGCAATTTACACAACCCCACCGATTTAGGCCCCACTGACCCTTTGGATTATGTGCTTCAAAGGGGCGATTTGTGTTGTATAACATTGCATGTAGTCTACTACCCCGATTACCCCTATATTTATTATTGAATAGTGTTTAAACAGATTTTTTTGGGGTGACCTCCACTAGCATACATTTACCACTTATCCGTACCACCAGCCCACTACCCCAAGTTAATCCGTCTCCCCGGTCCTAAGCATGTTTTAATTATCACTGGACTTTTTTATCTTATTTATCAGTAGTGATGGGCGAATTTATTTGGCAGGCGGCGAATTTGCACGATTCGCCGCCGGCAAATAAATTCGCGAAAGGGCCACGAAAATTCGCTGGCGAAAATTCTCCGGCGTCAAAAACGCTGATGCATTTTCGCCAAGAAAATGGACGCAGTCGCCAAAAAAACGGACGCCGGCGTCAAAAATGAGACAGCAATTTTTTTGCCGTTTCGCGAATTTCGCACAAAATTCGTGAATTTTTCAGCAGAGCGAAACCCCGCAAATTCGCCCATCACTATTTATCAGTAATTAAAGTTAAGTTTTGATGGTGTATAAATACGAGCTTGTGGACATGCTTTGATGGGAGGGTGCAAATAAATGGGTCAGTTTTTTCTCTTTCTTGTTCTCTTCCGACAAAATAGTCACGCATATAAAAATTGACGCTCGTGTCAAAATTGACGTACGTCAAAATTATCTTGACGCCCATTGACTTCAATCCGTTTCACAAGTTTTTTTGCCTTTTCTCAAATTTCGCAGTAAATTCGTGAATTTTCTGGTGAAGCAAAACTGCAATGATTCGCCCATCACTAGCCCTGAATAAAAGTCTCATACAGGATCGTGTAGTAAAAAATCTTAAGTTTGCCCGCATCTAATTACCCACAGCGGCCAATCAAATGTTTGTTTTCAAACAACTGACCAGTAAATGCTAGCTGCATTATAGTTGCAACAGATTCCTGGGTTTCCAACCTCATTTATTCTAGGGATGCCCCGAATCCAGGATTCGGTTTGGGATTCGGCCAGGATTCTGCCTTTTTCAGCAGGATTCAGATTCGGCCGAATGCTTCTGTCCGGCAGAACCGAATCCGATATGCAAATTAGGGGCGGAGAGGGAAATCGCGTAACTTTTTGTCACAAAATAAGTAAGTAAAAAATGTTTTCCCCTTCCCACCCCTAATTTGCATATGCAAATTAGGGTTCGGATTCGGGAGGTATTTGGCCTGAATCCTTCGTGAAGGATTCGGGAGGTTCGGCCGAATCCAAAATAGTGGATCCGGTGCATCCCTAATTTATTCATGCCACCCCAACACGTTGGAGCATTGGTGGGATAATTTTAGGCACTTGTTAAATTTTAGTTACAAATTTTCATGTATACCAATTTATACACTAATTAAATAGGCACATACTCATTTTAAATGCTTGTAAGCAGAGATGAGCACATTTTTTTGCTTAATACTAGTGATGGGTGAATTTATTCGCCAGGTGCGAATTTGCAGCGAATTCCTGCAATCGTTTTTTTTTGCATGCCGGCGCATTTTCCTCAGCGAATTTGCAAAAAAACGGACGCCGGCGTAAAAACGAGACTCCAGCGCCGTTTGCAAATTTTTCTCAAATTTCGCTGGAAATTCACTAATTTTTTGGTGAAGCAAAACGCCCCAAATTCACCCATCACTAGTTTTAAATCATGGGGGCACAGATTTATCAATCCCCCAGGATTACTGTTATTTTTTTTATACGTTACTAGTGTATTCATATCCAAAAAAACTCAAAGTGGAAAAAAGAGTTTTACAAAAGCTCCACAAATGTAGTTGCCATTTTTTATCATTTGAATTGGTCAAAAAATGTTTTGGAAAGTTTTTTAAAAACACGAATTTGAACAAGTTTATTACCATTTTCTTGAATCATGTGAAAAATGCAATCTTGAATTTTAATAAATTTGCTTCTAAGAATCTGGTATTGGATGAATTAATCTTATTTGTGTGTTTATTTACTAAGCTTGAATGCTTGCTTATTGTTAATGGCATATTTTTCCAGGAACAAAAAAAAAGGCATTAAAAGTTAAAGGGGCAAAATTCACCAAATGCAGTCGTCATAAACTAGCACATGCTATTTGGTCGGCATGTACTGTACATGTAAAACCAATTTGATGCATTACATTTTACTATTATCTTTGGGAAAGAGTTGCCTAAAAACGATGTTCAAAATCATTTACTGGATGTAGGGAAATCATAAAGTAAGGAAGAAAAGCTCCAGCAGTGTCACTGCCAGTGAATTTGAATGAGGTTAGTGGATACACAAATAATTGGATTTTGCCAGGTCTGAGCTGGAGGACAAATTTCATTTTTCATTGCAAAGAATGCCAAAGTTCAATATCAATAGGGGAAATGTATTGAAGTAGGTTATTAAGAAAGAGGTCAGCCTATTTTTTTTTTATAAATAGAAATAAATGAATACAAAAATTCAGAGTTAATGTTTTAGAAATGAAACAATTCCAGTGAAATAAGGGAAGCAGGATGAGTCACTAGAACATTTTACCAAATTCAACCAATGTTACTATTAGAGGCCCAACAGTCTCATTTTAAAGGCGAATTAAACCCCCTTTCTAATAAAAACCCCTACCCTCCATAGTCCCCCCTTCCTGCTCCCCCCTACACAGGAGTTAACACAAGTAAATACCCCTAAACTGGTAATTACCCCTTGTTGCAGAGTCAGCGCAGCAGAGCTCACGGGGGCCATCTTTATTCTCTTCGGTAATCTCAGTAAGGAAGCTCCATATCGCGCATGCACAGTTGGAGCATTTTCCTGGTTCGCTACAACTGCTCATGTGCCAAAATTGACGCAAATTACCGAAGTGCCAGAAGAAGACCCAAAGATTATCGAAGCAGCTAACATGGCCCCCCGTGAGCTCTGCTGCACTGAATGTGCAACAAGGGGTAATTACCATCTTAGGGGTATTTACTTGTGTTAACTCCTTTGTAGGGGGAACTATGGAGGGGGTAGGGGTTTTTATTAGAAAGGGGTTTAGTTCTCCTTTAACGGTTTTCGAGGTTTTTCAAACCATGAATAAACTAATTTTTTCTAAAACCAGGAATGCCATGTCATTTATTAAAAGATGTGAACATAAAAAGCCTGAATGAAAATAAATGCTGAATGATGCACTAAAAATACGAAAACCTCTAAAATCTTGAGTTTAGCTGACAAATATGAACAAAAAGAAATGAAAAAACCTTTAAAGGAGAAGGAAAGCTACCAAAGCAGTTAATTGCCAATGGATTAGCCACAATAGTGCAAGCTAGAACACTAAATCTATTCTGCAGAATTATTTACAATACCTCAGTAAACTGCTCTAGAAGCTCTCTCTGTTTGTTTAGGATAGCAGCTGCCATATAAGCTTGGTGTGACATCACTTCCTGCCTGAGTCTCTCCCTGCTCACTCATAGCTCTGGGCTCAGATTACAACAGAGAGAGGAAAAAAGGTAGGAGGAGAGGGAGAGATGAGCAAACTGAGCATGCTCAAGCCCAAGCCCTGGAGGTTTAAGCTGAAAACAGGAAGTCTGATACAGAAGCCCATGAGTACACAATAGAAGGAAAGCAATGTTGTATTTCTTTTGACAGAGGACTCAGAGCAGCATTACTTTGAGGGTTTACTGGTGTATTTATATAGACCTTTCTGATAAAGCTTACTTAGTTTTAACCTTTCCTTCTCATTTAAAAGTCAAAATGGCTAAAAAATGTCCAATAGGATCAGTGCAGCTCCCATTGATTTTTATAGGACCTCGACTGATTTTACTTGCAGAAGTATTGTATTAGAGTTTTTGTGGTTTTGATTCTTTATAAAACTTGAATTTTTCACAAGAAAACACGATGCAGGTGGCATCATCTACAACATCAGTGCATATGAGACTTGAAGTGTTATTTCATTTTGTTGAACCTCCTTAGAGTAACTTCAAAACTATAGACACATGAGATATTGATACTTCTGTAAGATGGTTTATTGTGATTCTTTTATATACTGCTACACTATAAGGCATCGGCCTACTCAACACTCGCACATATGTGACATAGGTAGAACGGATTATGGAATAATATGTGATATTTTTGAACAAAGAGCAACGTAGCCAATGTTCTGTGTGACACATCAGTTTCATTGTGCATTGTCTCTCTTTGCAGAAGAATCCATAACACCTTAAATATGATAAAATATAGGATTCATTATCCGGAAACCCTTTATCCAGAAAGCTCCAAATTACGGAAAAGCCATAGACTCCATTTTATACACTTAATCCTCGTTTTTAAAAATTTTTTAATTTTTCTGTAATAATAAAACAGTAGCTTGTACTTGATCCCAACTAAGATATAATTACTCATTTTTGGAAGTAAAACCAGCCTATTGGGTTTATTTCATGTTTACGTGACTGGGAGTGGAGGGAAGTGGGGACCCTTAAATTAGCCTTTAAATTAATCTTGTCTCCCCAGCTGCAACCTTGACCTCAAAGAAACGCAGATGAGACCAAATTTTGGTGGATAATGATGGCTGCAGCCTCTTTATTCACATGTTCAAAACATTAAGGGCCGATTCACTAAGGATCGAATATCGAGGGTTAATTAACCCTCGATATTCGACTAGGAATTAAATCCTTCGACTTCGAATATCGAAGTTGAAGGATTTAGCGCAGATAGTTCGATCGAACGATCGAAGGATAATTCCTTCGATCGAACGATTCAAAGGATTTTAATCCAACGATCGAAGGAATATCCTTCAATCAAAAAAAGTTAGCCAAGCCTATGGGGACCTTCCCCATAGGCTAACATTGACTTCGGTAGCTTTTAGATGGCGAACTAGGGGGTCGAAGTTTTTTTTAAAGAGACAGTACTTCGACTATCGAATGGTCGAATAGTCGAACGATTTTTAGTTCGAATCCTTTGATTTGAAGTCGTAGTCGAAGGTCGAAGTAGCCCATTTGATAGTCGAAGTAGCCCAAAAAAAACTTCGAAATTCAAAGTTTTTTACCTTCGAATCCTTCACTCGAAGTTAGTGAATAGGCCCCTAAACATTAAACCACCATGGATATTTAATAAGCATTTTACAACCAAAAATTACATTGTAACACTCATAACATTCCAGACCTATTTTTTAACCTTACCTTTAACCTATCCTAATTCCCTGGGGCAAATGGTCCTGGGATTACCATCCTGTGCATTGCACCTCATCACCGCTGCACCCCTCATGACTTTTTGTTTACCCATCAGCCTCAGTACACTGACTTGATGGTATTTATGCCCGAATTGGCCTGTTATACACTATTCATCCATCTCTCTGGAACCCATCATAGTTGCACCCCACTCACTGATTTCTTAGGACCACTGCCAAACGCTCCAATAAATGACTACCTCAATTGTATTAACCCCCTTGTTCCTAAAGACAAAACCCTGGAAACTATTTCTGTATCCCAACCCAAAGCCCTAGTGGTCCACAAATTTAAACTGGAGAAGACTTAGATATAGATAGAGGACTGACTAGGATACATGATAATGCTACAACACCTGTATAAGAGTTACATGCATTGGTCCCTGGGTGAAAAGAATAGCATTATTTTGATACGGAAACAAGATTATACCTTCTTCATGTTCTATGGGCAGTGAGTGCTTCAGAATGCAGGTACTAATTTAAGCTTATTTGGCATTCACGTGTGCACTATATTTACCAGCAAACGCACATTCCTGGCCAGTTCCTGCTTAAATCATGTTGCTTTACAGAGTGTTTGACAAGGCAGCTGGAGAACACAAGCAAAGTAAAGAGTCATTGACAGGAGGCATAGTTCTGACGCAAAACAAAAATACAAAGCAAAACGACTATATATATCAGCATAATTTGAGCAGGAATGGATAGAGTAAGAGCTGAGCAGAGAGAGAGCTACGGAGAGGAATGAATGTTTGTAGTTAAATGTCATGCAAAACTCAGATAATATCATATGCATACTACAAAGGCACAGTGTTTGAATCCCAACAACACATTTTATTCCTATATTTATCTCAGACGCTTTTACAAAATCATATTTTATACTTTCTTTGCTCATTACCATGGGCATGCCATCATTTCTCACATCTTTCTTCTATACATTTGGGGCACATTATTTTGCTCAAGTTAAGTGGCTCTGGTGTTAATAGGGAGAAATGATGGTTGGAAACGATATTCGAAGTCAAAGGATTTACCTTCGGCAGTTGAATATGTCACCTGACAGAAGTTGGCATGTTAATCAAACTATAGTCAATACTCAAACTATACTCAGTCAATATATATATATATATATATATATATATATATATATATATATATATATATATATATATATAAACCATTGAATAGCTTATCAGCATACTATACAATGTTATACTACAATGTACACTTTCATAAACTATTATCTTATCCGTCGGTGAAAGTTTGCATTCTGTTCCTCTTCAACACAATTTTGAATTTGGATTTCACCTGACATTTGGCCTTGATAAAATGCTTTGCCTGTACGCTGACAGTTATATCCTCCTAGCCTCAGGGGCTTACACATTTCCTACATTTGATACAGTTTTGATTATCACGCTTCATCTGTACTCAGGCAGTTTTTCGTAACCTATTGGCCACTGGCTCCTTCCCCATTACTGCATTTGATATTTAGCCTTATTAACACACTTCACCTGTACTTGAAAATATGTAACCTCTTGGCTACAGGCTCCTGCACACATCCTGCATTTGCTCATCATTAACATATTTTACCTGTTCTTGCTCAGTTGTATCCTCTTGGGTGTCAGCTTCGGCAGAAATCCTGCATTTATATTTGGCTTTGCTTCCATTCAATATCAGTACTCAGACAGTTGTACTCCTTGATTGAAGGATTCTGCACAAATCCTGTGTTTGATATTAATCATGTCATCCGTACTTGGACAGTTGTGACCTCTTAGCTGCAGGCTCTTATTGCTAGTTAAAGATACACTAATGATAAGAATCAGCTTGCTCTATACAATATCTTATCTTCTATATCTACTGCATATACACGTACATACATTTATAGCATTTTGAACCTTGAGGGAACCTTTGTACGTATATGTTTACTTATATATTGCTACAGAATGTTATACAGGTATGGGACCTGTTATCCAGAATGCTCAGGACCTGGGGTTTTCCGGATAATGGATCTTTCCGTAATTTGGGTCTTCATGCCTTAAGTTTACTAGAAATTCATGTACACATTAAATAAACCCAATAGGCTGGTTTTGCTTCCAATAAGGATTAATTATATCTTAGTTGGGATCAAGTACACGCTACTGTTTTATTATTACAGAGAAAAAGGAAATCATTTTTAAAAATTTTGATTTTTTGGATAAAATGGAGTCTAGGGGTAAATTCATCAAAGAGTGAACTTCCGCCACTAGAGTGAAATTTCGCAGCTCTCAATTCATTTCTATGGTTTTTTGAAAGGCGTATTTATCAATGGGTGAAAGTGAAAGTTCAGCCTTTGATGAATACTCCTTTAAAAATCGCATAGAATTGATAGGGGAGTGGCGGCATTTCACTCTAGTGGCGGAACTTCGCTATTAACTTCACTCTTTGATAAATATACCCCTATGGGAGACAGCCATTCCGTAATTCGGAGCTTTCTGGATATCGGGTTTCCGGATAAGGTATCCTATACCTGTACTGTATATTTTTCAAGTGAATTGAAGCAGAAGAGCAAAAATATTTTATGGGATTTCACTGATAAACCATAGTTGTTAAATAAATTTGCAAATTTCAGTGGGGTGAGGGTTACATTGGTAGAAAAGGTGAAGTAGTCGTAAAACGCAGCCTTTCAGATGTCCAATGGCCGGGAGATAAAAAAGAAGTACAAGGAAATTGTCCTGGCTGGGTATGATGGCTGTTAGTAGATCACGGAGCATATATAGAAAACTAGTTCTACAACATGACAAGGTTTAAGAGCATGAACAGATTGAATATTAGCACACTATTATATTTATTGTGAAATAAGCAGTGGGTAAAAATGTTAAAAATTAAAATGTTTGGACAGGTACTAAACTTTTGGATGGTGTTCAATTAGAATGGCCCTAGATGCAAGTACTACAGGCCTAAGGGGTGCTCAATGCTCATTCAAGAAGCACTTGTACCTTGGGTCATGCACTCTTCACAACACTGCAGATAAAGATTATGGTGCGAGGTGCTACAGCGGTGAGCGCCTAGAAGCTCTGTCCTCATACATACAAGGCTCCTTAATGGCTGACCAACTTGGGGTGGGAAAGTTTTGTGAACGAATGATGAGGTTAGAGAAGGACTCCTTTGTTCCTCCCCCTGCCAGACCCTCATGAATACACTGCTGCTGATAGTGGCAGATGGTCTCCATTTTGGAGTGAAAAGTCCAAAGCACTTGCACCTTGGTTCGTGCTGCAATCTACACAACACTGCAGATTAACATTATGGTGCGAGGTGCAGGGTGCTACAGTGGTGAGTCCCGAGTATCTCTCTCCTAATATGTACAAGGCTCCTTTGTGGCCTGCGTCTACAAGTGCTGCCCAGTTTGGGTGTGTGAAAGATACAGTATGAATAAATGATGAGGTTGGAGGGACATTTATGTTCCTCGCCCTGCAGGACCCTCATAAATACACTGCTGCAGAGGGTTCGCAGATGGGGCTCCATTTTGGATTAAAAAGTCCTCTACTATTCCTATTCTACTAACTTCAGACCAGAGTGGAAATGTGCAAAAAACATATTCTAACCTCAGTGGGCTACTGTATGTGGGGCATTGCAAGGCAGGATGCAAAGTGCAAAAAATAGGTGTAATCCATCATGGTTTTTTTACTTTGCAGTCCAAAAATGTAAGAGCAAGAACAAATATATCTAATCCCAGTAGAAAACTCATCAGAGTAGAAAAGTGGCCCAGGTGCTTCTGCCCCAAGCCCTCAGATCAGGGGGTGGTCAATCATATAGAAAAATAGAAGGTATAGGGCATTCTGGAACCAATATTTAATATCTGTTTAAAAAGTAGAAAACTTTATTAGACCATCATATCAAGCTCCGAATATCTGAACTTCGAATAATTTGTAGTTTTTAGAGCAAAAAAAAAAACGACGATTTTTTCCAGATTTATTAAATTCCAATGGTCTAAAAACTCAAATCCGGAATCCCGGCATCTAAAAGTTCTCGAGGTCCTGTATAAGTCAATGGGGAAGGTCCCAGTGTCTGTGCTGATGTCCGCACCAATATCCAATAAATTTTGGGATTTTCGAAGGATTTTAATCAATCGATCGAAGGAAGCCTATGGGGACCTTCCATCGATGTTAGGAAGCCTATGGGGATCTTCCCCATAGGCCAACATTGGGCTCGGTAGGTTTTAGGTGGCGAAGTAGGGGGTCATAGAATTTTTTAAAGAGACAGTACTTCGACTATCGAATGGACGAATAGTCGAACGATTTTTAGTTCGAATCGTTCGATTCGAAGTCGAAGGTCGTAGTCGAAGGTCGAAGTAGCCCATTCGATGGTCGAAGTAGCCATATTCGACCATTCGAAATTCGAACTTTTTTTCCTCTATTCCTTCACTCGAACTAAGTAAATAGGCCCCTATGTGTTTACAAAGGGAGTAAAAATAAGTTATCGGGGTAAAGAACAAAGAAAAAGGGGTCAAGATAGAAATGAGCCCAGTAATTAGCAATGAGATGATTATTTGTCTTCTTCTTCTGACACTTTCCATCTTTCAAATTGGCGGTCACTGACCCCCATCTAGAAAACATATGCTCTGGAAAGCTACACATTTAGGGGCCCATTCATTAAGTTCGAGTGAAGGAATAGAAGAAAAAATGCTTCGAATTTCAAAGTGTTTTTTTGGCTACTTCGACCATCGAATGGGCTACTTCGACCTTCGACTATGACTTCGAATCGAACAATTCAAACTAAAAATCGTTCAACTATTCGACCATTCAATAGTTGAAGTACTGTCCCCATAGGCTTGCCTAACTTTTTTTGGTCAAAGGATAATCCTTCGATCATTGTATTAAAATCCTTTGAATCGTTCGATTTGAAGGATTTAATCGTTCGATCGAACGATTATTCCTTCGATCGTTCGATCGAAGTATTTGCGCAAAATCCTTCGACTTCGATATTCGAAGTCGAAGGATTTTCATTCCCCAGTCGAATATCGAGGGTTAATTAACCCTCGATATTCGACCCTTGATGAATTTGCCCCTAAATGTTATTGCTACTTTTTTTATTACTTATCTTTTTTTTTATCCAGGCCTCTCCTATTCATATTCCAGTCTCTTATTCAAATCAATGCATGGTTGCTAGGGTAATTTAGATGCTAGCAACCAGACTTCTGAAAACTGCAAACTGGAGAGCTGCTGAATAAAAAGCTAAACTCAATACCCACAAAAAAAATGAAAGCCAATGTAAATTGTCTCAGAATATCGCTTTCTTCATCATACTAAACATTAAAGCAAAGGTAAAAACACCTTTAAGCACCAAAAGCTGAATAAAAGTAAAAGCATGAACACAATTTTGAGATAGGGCATGATAAAGATATTCATTATTATTTAGGATTTATAGTGTTCCGGTGGAGAGAATACATCAAAGCCTGATTGCAATGATCTTCTCTATTCCTCTATCTGAAAGAAAAAATACCACTTAATTATTACAAGGAATTCGTTGTTCTTCTTAGAAATGGAATTAAGGAGGATCAGGACAGATACCCTGGGAGCACAATGAGTGGAAAGAGAATGGTAGCGTTGAGGTTCAATGAATGGGGAGATAAAGAAGAAGATGCAAATGAATGTATATACCCAGATGGGAAAGCTTTTAAAGAACTAAGTAATGTCACACACATTTGGACTGGATAAGATAAAAGGAAACCTTGGTATTATTAAACAATATTAATATTTATGAGGTTTGTAGAATATGAAGATTTCGGAACAAACTAAGAGCAAGAAAGGAAAACCAGTAAAGACCTAATAAAGGAAAGGGTGAGATAGAAAAATTCCCAAGTAGTGATGGGCGAATTTATTCGCCAGGCGCGAATTCGCGGCAAATTTCCGAAAAAACGGACACCGGCGTCAAAAACGTCAAAATTCCGTTTCGCGAATTTTTCGCCGTTTCGTGAATTTCGCACGAAATTCGAGAATTTTTCGGCAAAGCGAAACGGCGCAAATTCGCCCATCACTATTCCCAAGGAACAGTGGTGCAGACCTTTGCGCTCCCTATACAGATATATGCAGTGGCGTACAGCACTATATGATGTTCTTCAGTAATATTTATAATCTAGATCCTTGGTACCATATTTAGTGGTGCTTGCGAAGCAAAGCATCACTACTGTTATCTTGCAAACTTATTTTTATTCTTCTTCCGTATGAAAGTTTGGCGCGTAACTAGTCCCGCACCGTTTGTCCTAGACCCATGAATGAGGTGTCAAATCGTGCGGCTTAATCGGGAATGGGGTGGTATGACTTTTCTAAGGGGTGGGTGGTTAATTGCCCCTTGCGGGGGCAATTAACCACCCCGAAAAGTCCCATAGATTAACATTGAGGCCAACTTTTGACGGATTCTAGCGCAGAGAGGGAATCTTGTAGAAACGTTAAATTTACCACATTTGAAGAGGTTTGCGACCTGTGTCAGTTGATACCCCACACGAGGGTATAAGTTTTACCCCCGGGGCAGGAGAGGTCCCCAAATTTGCCCCATTGACTTATAATGGGGAATTTATCGAATAATTAGTTTGTCGCAGACCCATGAATGAGGTGTCAAACCGTTCAGCTTATTCGGGAATGGGGTGTTGTGACTTTTCTGTCCTATTTTGGGGACCCAAAAAAGTGAGCGGAGCCGCAAACAACCAATCAGATTTTCCCTATTGACTTCAATGAGAAAATGTAAACAGCTGCAATTCTCACAGTAATAAAGCCAGAGCTCCCAAACTTGGCACCGTGGGTCACTGGGTGACTGCAGCCAAAATTTACAAAAAGTGGGCGGAGTCTACAACAGCCAATCAAATTTCAGCCATTCAATTAAATAGGAAAATTTTAAACTGCTGCCGCTCTTAGACGGTTAATGGCAGCCTCCTCAAAGTTGGCACAGTTGGTCACTGGGGGACTGGGATTAAAATTAAGAAAAGTGGGTGGAGCCAAAACCAACCAATCAGATTTCTTTGATTGGTTTTAATGGGAAAAATTAAGAAGGCTGCCATTCTCTCAGTATTGATGTCAGGGACCTTGAATATCACAAATGTGGTCGCTGGGGGTTTCCACTTCAAGTTTAGAAAAAGTGGGCGGAGCCACCAACAACCAATCAAATTTCATTCATTGATTTTCAATAGAAAAAAATAGAAATGCTGCCATTTTTACACATTAAATGACAGCATTCCCAAACTTTGGTATGTTAGTCACTGAGTGACTGTGGTTCACAATTAGGAAAAAAAGGGGCGGGGCAACAACAGCCAATCAGATTTGGGCCTGAGTTTTGCCACGGCAAGCACCACTCACATTTTCTTCAGGAAATGTACCTCTCTAGTTTCCCATTGCTATCTCAGTAGCATTGCAATTCTTGGTCACCCAACCCACCAGTTCATTTGTTTCCGGCATTTCTGATAACCATTTCATTTACTTTCCATTTTTTTGTCCCAGCGCAGAGCGATGTTCGTGCATGCTGTTGACTATTTTCATTACAAGTTTCCATATATCACGCTGATGCAGATAATTTGTTTTATCACTTTCAAAGTATAATTCTGTTCGGTGGAATTACTTTTTTCTTTCTTTTTTTTTTTACATTTCACAATTGTTCAATGCCATTATACTGTTTTTGTGCTGTTCTGTAGTTGCAGTCATTTTCATGGCATTGAAAATAAAAGGCAACTGAAATAAAGTATGCCTGATGTGCAGTAAACATTAAATAAATAGATTCATTTAAAGAAAGACTTAATTGTTATGGTTTATTATGTACTGTTCTGTGTATATGCAGAATGGAAACCATTGTGGCTGAAGCTTACACATTTTATTTTAATTATTATATTGAAGGGACATTATGTTATTTGTATAGAGGGCTTCTCTTTATTTGTTCTATGGTAAGTATAAATTAAAAGAATGGCAGATCCTATTACATGTAAGGAACCTGTTATCCAGAATGCTCGGGACCTGGGGTTTTCTATAATTTGGATCGTTATAAATTTGGGGGCACATCTACTAAGGGTCGAATATCGAGGGTTAATTAACCCTTGATACTCGACCATCGAAGAATATCGAAGTCGAAGGATTTACTGCATTTAGTTTGATCGAACGATTAAATCCTACGAATCTAACGATTCGAAGGATTTTAATCCATCGATCGAACGATTTTCCTTCAATCAGAAATTGCTAAGAAAGCTTATGGGGAAGGTCCCCATGGGCAAACACTGGTGCTCGGTAGGTTTTAGTTGGCGAAGTAGGTAGTCAAAGTTTTTGTTAAAGAAACAGTACTTCGACTATCGAATAGTCGAACGATTTTTAGTTGGAATAGTTCGATTCGAAGTCGTAGTCGAAGGACGAAGTAGCCAAAAAAAACCTTCGAAATTCAAAGTTTTTTTCATTCAAATCCTTCACTCGAGCTTAGTAAATGTGCCCCTTGGTCTACTATAAAATCATGTAAACATTTAATAAACCCAATAAGCTGGCTTGGCTTCCAATAAGGCTTAATTATATCTTAGTTTTGAAGTACAAGGTATTATTATAAGTGATGGGAGGTTAAATTCGTCAGGCGTGCATTTGCGCCAAACTTCCACATTTCGCTGACAATGAATAAATCCGTGAAACTGCAGCGAAAATTCGGGGTCAGAAAAGTCGCTCTCGTCAAAACCATCAAGTGTCAACATTATTCGGATGTCCATTGACTTTAACACTGGCAAAATTGACATGAGCGTCAAAATTCGTGTTTCGTAAATTTTTCACAGTCTTGTGAATTTTGCGGGAAATTCACAAATTTTCCAGCATAGCGAAATGGGAAATTTGCCCATCTCTAATTGTTATTTTAATTTATTATTACAGAAAAAAAATGTGGATTATATGGATAAAATTAAATCTATGGAAAACTTTCTGTAATTCAAAGGTTCCTGGATCATGTATTCTATACCTGTGCTTCCATTTGAAGTAAATGATTGGTGTTAGACAAATCCTCCTTAAAAGCCCATCCTTCTTCAACGTGTCCACACAACAAACCAGAACCAAAATGAAGAATGAATTCACTTAGACACAATGTGCATACCAGTGGAGTCCTCCAGTATCCATCTGTTCGGAGCTGTGTTTGGAAGAGGAAAGGGCCTATTCATATATGTTTGCTACTCTATCTATAAAACTAAAGATAAAACGTCATGTAGTCCATGCAGTCTGTTCAATTGGTTCGGCAAACTTGTGCTTCGTTGCTCTTGATCATGACATTGGAAGTACATATAACGGAGATGACCAACCTGTGGTCCTTCAGATGTTGCAGATGTTACATCTAGGGAGTTTCAGGTTGCACATCCCTGTTTTAAATATCTTCAGGATTCCAAGTGTCACCTAAACCTTTCAATGAATTTGTTGCAACTTGGAACAACATATGGCCTAATGCATATTCCATCATTCAATTATTAGCAATTTACTCATCTGAGCCGATCCACTTTTATAATGTGATTTCCAATCAGCAATTTGCAGTCCTCAAAACTCAGTCTCAGCCAATTCTAATTTAGCTCCATTCTGATGAACTGATTCACCATCTCTGCGGCTCCAAGAGAAGAAAGCAGAGAGTTCTGCGTGCCATGTGCTGCATTGTGTATCTAAGGATCTTTCTGTAAACACATTCATTCATATTCATCATCTTCAGTACTGCGGCACACAAAAGCATAACATATTTATGCAAAATAATTAATGTTGGCTTTGTCATTTGTTTATTTATTAATATGAAACCGACTTTTTCTAAAGAAGGCTGAAAAATACTCAATCGAAAATCTTCAGTGCTCTCACTTTATGGGCCACGGTAAGATCCCTAGATAATAGTCTTTGACTCATTAAAAGTTCATAGTTCTAATTAGCATTACAAATAGATTTCTATTCAGTAAATGCACGTTAGGGGAAACATGATTCAATACTGTTAAACTGTTTTGCATTTTTTAAACTTATTTGTGATAGCAAAATTACTTATTAGACTTTGCTTTCTGTGTATATATTTGCTGCTAGTTTAAAATGTATCTTAATCCACTAGACTTTTTGAATCTTGGGCACTACTTAATGTGGTTATCTCTGTTTAAAGGGACTCTGTATATGACATCAATAAAAATATGGTGACAGATATAGGTCTGCTGCACAGCACTGCATAGACAGTTAGTTCCTGGTCCAGACAGGGTCAGTAAGTAATGGTTCAAGATTACCTTGGTTGCTGGGTTGATCTAATGACATTATCACCCATGATGCAAATGAAATTGACAGGCAATAATGGTTCAAGAGCATCTTGGTTCCTGGGATGCCCTAAAGACCTAAAGACATGATTACAATGATAGGGTTGCAATTCAGCCTAGTTGTTGTGCATGCAGAAGACAACTTAAGCATTAGAGTCTATTACATACTGGACAGCATTGTTTTGCTTTCTTAATTGTGTTACAAAATGAGACTCTATCAAAGGGGTTTCTCCTTTACCATTGAAATACCACAACCACCTAACCATAAAGATACAATCTACAGTATGGGGAACATCAATTACACATGATCCACTGCTATCTGAAACCTCTACCCTCCCTCAGAAATCAGATTTGTGTTACATCTGATTTTTTTTCTGTCCCTAAACAACAGCCGAATCACATTTCACAAGTACTTTCCAAGCATTTCTTACGATGCAGCACAAAGGAATACAACTGTCAGAGTGGGGTCATTTACTATCCAACAAATGTCAAAGATTTCCAGCTCTCTTAGGATTTCTTCTAAGGAAATGTTTTAGCTGATGATCTGGTGCACCTCACATCACTTTTCAAAGCAGCAATCAGCATGATGACTGTTGCTAACATAAAATTGTTATACCAAAACTGCAGACTATCAATTTAGATGTATGACATCTTGGGTACCTTGTATAGCTATTACATTTGTCTTGAAGATTAAAAGGCCGTTGTCCATATCTTTTTTTCCTTGTATTTGTCCAGTAGAAATATTAGGAGCTAATGATAAATGGAATCTCCCCACATATCCCGATCACTCTCTTTTCTCAGATATAATGCAAGGAGTCAAGATGTCCAGGCTCATTTTAGGGGCTTCACTGGAGATAAAGTGAATCATACCATGCTTTAATAATTCTACAGCGTAGTCTTATCTTTAAGGTGGTTTAACAAAATATTTATGAACCACTAAAGCTTTTGAATAGTTTTTGAAGTTTTTGACCTGAATTATAGCCCATGATTTAAAGAACATGCTCAGTAGGGGTAGTGTACTGTTAAATTCATGAAAAACTATAAAAATAGGAGGTATACTATTCAGCTTCAGAGAAAATATCTCAGAGAAATATTTGTCGAAAGGGTCTCCAACATGAACTTATATATTATACATTAGTTGTCCAGCACTGAGCATATTAGGATCTTATTGGCATTGTTGCCCAGGGCTGGAAATAGAGGGAGACATCCCAGATATGTGTTAGGGTCAACAAATTAAGGGGTGTGAGTAAGCAAAGAGCAGCACTGGCAAGCAAGAGGAGGCCATATGGACTAAATGTTGGTGGTGGAGAATTACCATGTGAACAAAGCAGTGGGATGAGGATGAGCAGCACATGGAGGGCATAATGGCAGGGTAAAAAGCCAATTAGTATTACCTTGGATGCCAATACAACTCTGATGCTTCCTCTTAGAGGTTTATCACTACCCTGGGCCTTACTCATACATCCTTCCCATAGGGGTGTAGATTAGTGATGGGCTAATCTGACCCATTTAGGGGCCCATTTACTTTGCTCGAGTGAAGGAATAGAATAAAAAAAACTTCGAATTTCAAATGTTTTTTTTTGGCTACTTCGACCATCGAATTGGCTACTTCAACCTTAGACTACGACTTCGAATGATTCAAACTAAAAATCGTTCAACTATTCGACCATTCGATAGTCGAAGTATTGTCTCTTTAAAAAAACTTCGACCCCCTACTTTGCCACCTAAAACCCCATAGGCTTTCTAATAATTTTTTGGTTGAAGAAAATTCGTTCGATCGATGGATTAAAATCTTTGAATCGAATGATTCGAACGATTTAATCGTTCGATCGAACGATTTTTTGTTTGATAGTTCATTCGCGCTATTTTCGGTAAATCTACATTTGGCGGTCGAATATCGAGGGTTAATTAACCCTCGATATTCGACCATATGTAAATCTGCCCCTTAGTGTCACTGAATATTTGGAAAAAGCCAATCTTAATTTTATGAGTGCCGTTTTTTAAACCACACAACAAGCACAAAACATACTATGGCTTTGCCTTAGAAAGAGCTTTAGCCATTAAAAAGAATAAAAAGTGGGTGTTTGCCTTGGGTTCATGGGGAACTGTGGAAATCAAAATGGTATTTATATAATTTTCCTAACATGACATTTATTAAACTACACACAGTTTTTTTTTTACTATACATTAAAAACTATGGGTGTATTTTCACGGCCAAACACATTGAACTATTTTGATCAGCCCTAGTATAGATGACTACATAGGCTATTTCCCACAGAAGGGGAGGTTAACGCCTTACATTTCTTACATTAACATGTTAATATGTTATAATTTGTCCCTTTTTAGTTACTTTTTAAAATTATTTTTCTATTCTAATTTTTTTCATGCTGCTGTTTAAAAATTCTAGCTAAAGGGTCAAAATTGAAGGCACAAGTACTCAAGTACCTGTAAATACACTTGCCCATGCAACCACAAAACAGGACTAGAACTTATTAAGAGCTAAAAAAAATTTCTACAAAATTGCTCTGTGCAGCACATTGCCTAAGACTCAATATACAGACACAATATATTTCAGTGCCCAGGGGGTGTGCTAGTGCTTCTGTATCAGACTTCCTTCTTTCAACATAAACCTCTAGGACTTGGGCTTGAGCATGCTCAGTTTGCTCCTCTCTCACCCCCTCCCCTCCCTGCTGTAATCTGAGCCCAGAGCTATGAGTGAGCAGGGAGAGACTCAGGCAGGAAGTGATGTCACACCAAGCTAATATGGCAGCTACTATCCTAAACAAACAGAGAGAGCATCTAGAGTTGTTTACTCAGGTATGGTAAATCATTCTTCAGATTAAATATAGTTTTATAGCTTTCATTATTGTGGCTATTCTATTGACAATTAACTGTCTCAATAGCTTTCCTTCTCCTTTAAGGGGTACGCTCTTTTGCGCCCGAATGACCCTTACAATCTCTTCATATTCACAGGGTGAATGATTTACTGTAGATGTGTCTCATAATGAGCACATTTTAATCCAAGGTACAGCTGTCATAAGAAATAAACCATCTCTTGCACTGCATTTACACAGAAATCTTATTTAAAATGATATACTAATTGCTCCAATTGTCCAGCAGTGGCACCACTGTAAGTGACCCTTACCCACAGCTCTACTGAAACCTTTTTTCACGGCTAATTCGTTTTATGTCATTGCGTGAGTGGAAGTATAAGGGTAAAGCACAAATAACACATTGCTCTTTTTCTAAATGTATTTTTCTTTCTGTGAAGTAAGTGGATTTGACAGGTGCCAGGATAAAAGCACTGCAAAAAAATGCCCAAGGAACAGTGTGTTGACTAGCATTTGCTAGATATGTTCTTAAAGATTATGTAGCTGGGGCAACCTGACACTAAATTAGAAAATTACAAATGTATAGGTGGAATACTGGAACTCAACTTGCAACCCACTTCTGCTTTTCTTAAAAAAAACTCATCCAGAATTCTGTAGTGCATATGATATTAACCATATTTGCATGTTAAACCAGAAAAATGAATTGCCCTAAATGTATGTACAGGTTATGTTCCTTTAATATGACCTTTGTAAACAGTATTTGCTTTAGAACACATTATATTATCAGAGGCAACTTCAACAAATACTATAGCATACATGTTGGTTATTAATTATATTATTAATATATAACAATAAGCTATAGTAATAAATAACAATAAGCTATATAATAAAAGTATGTTTCAAATTAAGCATGAAACCCAGAAAAATCCTTACTTGTTGTAAACTCGTAAAAATCTCAACTGCCAATCATATATTAACTGCCTCTTCTCTATGCCAGATGCATAGATGTGGAGCAGGCACTTTCCATTCTGGCTTGATGTCATTGCACTCCTCACATTCCCCTTCTCTCCTCAATATTTAACTGGTTATCCAGTGTAGGGGCATGGACATCAGGTGCCCCATTCTGATAAACAATGTCCACAAAATGGTGCCTGCCGGCTTCATGTGATTTTGAATTCCAAGACTTAAAGAAACAAGATTTAAATAATTTATAAAGTGTAAGTGGAGTTTATTGTGCTTGATTAGCATCATAAAATAGAATTTGGAATTATTTCTTAGGGTCCCCTTTAAGAGCAATAAGGTCCCCTTTAAGAGCAATGATGGACTGGAGGTTTTGATGACTTTAATCCTCCAAGGCAAAGCCATGACAAGCAGTAAACTTCCAGTATCAGAATATAATTGTACAATGTTATAAATGCTCTTTCTATAGAGCACTGTATGGAGCATAATGTTGCCTCTTCTTAGGTCCCTAGTATGGGAAAAGATGGATTTTAATGAGCTGGAGAAAGTGCAAAGAAATGTAACTAAACTGGTAAAAAAAGAGGGTAGACTGTCAAGGTTGGGGTTGTTTTCTTGCAAGGGGATAAGATTACTCATTACTCTTTTTATTAGAGAATATAAGATTGCAGGGGGAATCTTTTTTATCATAGAAAAAGAACAAATAACTAGAGGCCATCCCTATAGACTCGAGGACCAGAACTTTAATTTGAAGCAGCAAAAATGGTTCTTCACCAGGGGGGCAGCGATGATGTTGGTTGCTTGGAGGGTTTGAAATTAATGGATTCTTTTGTCTTTTTTTCTAACAACAGTTACTATGTGAGTATTGATGGAAAACATGTTTTTTTTCACTATACTAGCTAAAGTATACTAATGCTTTGCCAAAAATTTGGCAAAAGCATTGAAGTCAATGGGCGTTTTTTGTGTGATATTTTTTAAACAGAACAACAGGCACAAGTACTTGAGTAATATACTATGGTTTTGTCTTAGACAGAGCTTTCCCTGTATTTTCCTAAACCATTTTTCATGTTAATGTGGGAGTCTCAGATGTTTTGTATACTTCCTTTCCTTAATTGATTTCCATCACATGAACGTCACCAAGCACTTTATGAAGCAGGTGTGCAATTAAATAAGCTCATCGTTTGTCATCTCAGTAATATATATATTTTTACTGATGAATGAGAAAGGTCATGTATAGGCCACATGCATGAGCTTCAGGACTTACCCTTAATGCTGCATTGTGATAGATTTCTAATTTTTTTTATTCTAGAGAAAAGTTTCAGAATGTCAGGAACATTTTTCAGAAATGGGAAAGTTCATCTGGCATGACAGCATTTTACCCAGAAAAACAATTCAATAAAAGGTTGAGATGAAAATTGTATTTGTTCAGGACAAAAATTGCTTTTCTCCCATAGATCAATAGTCTTTTTTTCTATGTATCCATTTTCATTGTGTTTTCGAGCAGCATCTTTTTAACTAAAAATCTTGGATATTCTGACCTGCCAAGATCCATTCAAACCAAAGGTTACATTGTTGTTTGTTTGTATGAAAATCTTTTATTCCCTCCTCTTGCTGGAAAATTCTCAAGCTACTTTACTGTTAAAGTCTATTGGGCCTTTTCTAAATAAGACAAAAGTTTTCTAATTTTTTTTCATTTCTCATTTTGAATAAATCCCCCCTTTAAGACCATAGAAATAGGTCCTGTTTATAGGAGGACTAAACCCACCCAATAAGAAAAGTCTATACCTACTACCCTAGATATTACCCCTGAAAGTATCCTGAATACATTGATGAGCACCATCTTCCGGATCTTCAGTCTTCATCTGTAAGGGAGCGCATGCGCAGTTAAAGCAGTCTTCCAGTTTGTAGCAACTGCACATGTAGCAACGGCCAAAAATGCCGTGAATTGCCGAAGGGAAGAGTTCCAGAGAAAGGCTGAAGATCCGGTAGAAGGCACCCATGCGTTCTGGTGCGTTTACTCGGCACTGATACATGAGCAATGTATTCGGAACACTTTAAGGGGTAACGAACTATGCAGTGTGAAGCAGGGTGGGGGACTATCTAGGGTAGTAGGTAGGGGTTTTTCTTATTTGCGGGTTTAGTTCTCCTTTATATAGTAAAAACAGTTCAGTTCAGGTTGACAAAGAGCAAAAGATCTTGAATCTGTACTTTCAGCATTTGTATCAAAACAAGGGATCCAAGACCAGTCACCTGTCCCTGCTGGAATATATGGAATGGAGGGTTACGTTACCATTAGGGATGAGAGAATTTTTGTTGCCTGGCCCAGTTTGATGGTAAAATTTGCAAATTCAAGAATTCACACTAAAATTTCACGATGCAAGTCTTGGTCTTTTGCACTAAAAAGTAATGCAAAATAGTCAACATAATTATTATGCACCTTTTGCCTCACATAAACCAATCAGTTTAAAGCCCTTCTCAGCCTCTAAGGAGCTGTATGAGTGTCGTGTTTGGAAGAAACTGGCAATTGAAGAACAGTTGTAGAATAGTGGAAAGGAGTAGAAAGGTCTCTAGAAATGTCAGGCAATGTATATTGCAGAGCTAAACATGCCTTAACTACAATGACAGTTCACCTTGCCATAATTGATAAAGGCCCAAATGTGGCCTGAAACATTGCTGTAATGCCCTAAAATTATGCAATAAAGGCATTTTTGGAGTTTGTGTATTTGCCAGTGGAACACAGTCATTGGGGAACCTGCACTACAAAGGGATCCTGTCATCGGAAAACATGTTTTTTTCAAAACGCATCAGTTAATAGTGCTACTCCAGCAGAATTCTGCACTGAAATCCATTTCTCAAAAGAGCAAACAGATTTTTTTATATTCAATTTTGAAATCTGACATGGGGCTAGACATTTTGTCAATTTCCCAGCTGCCCCCGGTCATGTGACTTTAGGAGAGAAATGCTTTCTGGCAGGCTGCTGTTTTTCCTTCTCAATGTAACTGAAAGTGTCTCAGTGGGACATGGGTTTTTACTATTGAGTGTTGTTCCAGGCAGCTCTTATCTTGTGTTAGGGAGCTGCTATCAGGTTACCTTCCCATTGTTCTTTTGTTTGGCTGCTGGGGGGGAAAAGGGAGGGGGTGATATCACTCCAACTTGCAGTACAGCAGTAAAGAGTGATTGAAGTTTATCAGAGCACAAATCACATGACTTGGGGCAGCTGGGAAATTGACAAAATGTCTAGCCCCATGTCAGAATTCAAAACTGAATATAAAAAAATCTGTTTGCTCTTTTGAGAAATGGATTTCATTGCAGAATTCTGCTGGCGCAGTACTATTAACTGATTCATTTTGAAATTTTTTTTTTTCCCATGACAGTATCCCTTTAAGTGTTGTGCTGACTACTTTCTGCAATAATACAAATAATGGCATTGCAGCTATTATACACTTTATTTGTAACTTTTAACTCATTGACATCTTTTAAACAGGACCAATAACAATGCTCATACTCTTAACTCCAAGAGATTCAATAGTACCCAATTTAGAAATAGCTGAGCTATAACATCCGGAGGTGAATGAGATAAAGGGAGTAAGGTCTGTCTGAGCTGGTTTTGATAAGTTATCTCTAATGATCTCATTCATTACTGGCATGCTTGAAAAAAGCTGAGATATTGTATTGTATGCTGTACTGCAAACTAATTATGGATATAGTGAGAGGTTTGAGGTTTGCTAACTTCAAAAAAGAGACCCAAGGCTGTATTGAATATTTTGTGAGATTGTCCCTTTTAGTATTAACTGAAATCTTTATGATTAAGGAGAGCAGAGCTTCATAACGTACAACATTCAAGATTAGTCTATGAGTAAGAGAGAGAGAGGACAGTGTATAAAGCAATGACACCATTTATAAAGGTAACAATTAAATATAATAATTGGTGCATTTGTTTCATGAACCATGCATACTTTTTTAAGATACACAAAGTAAGATGTACAAAGATGGGGTAATGTAGTAAAGTTTGCATCAATTATAGCAAGCTGCTATGTTAAAGGAAACATCTGATTGTTTCTTAATAATTACTAGACCTTAAGAAACTATTGGACTTGTGATTGCAGCGGCCATAATTTTGATTTTTCCCATAAGTACTTCTGATTATTTTCACAATGTCAAAATTGGCTCCTAAAAAAAGTGACCTTAGTTGGTAAGCATAATGTCATTAATATGAATGATCTTTGTTAAGCATTGCAGAAAATGTTGATGTTATATAAAGGATAGTAATGTCACCCAAAGTATTTTAGTTTAGCATATCTCCTGCCAGTTTTCACAGACTCCTTCACATGCCAGTGCTCAAGGATATCCCTGGTTAAACACAAGGGAGTTGATAAACATTGACTGTCATGAGCTTAGTCACATTCCATCCAAGCCCAGTCATCCTTCAAGGAACACAAAAACGAAACCTGACATTAAACTTAATCTTATACAAGGAGTGTGTAATTACTGTCTATATGTAAAATACACCATTACTTTGTTTAAAATAAAGCTGTCTATGTTTGAGCAGAATCACTTGCAAAAAACAAAATGTAATTTAGTTTTAGATGACTATACTTGTGATGGAATCAGGTTAATAGGCCCACAACTTGATTGATTACTTGTTGTTAACTTTGGCCACCATGGATGGCCACATTACATTCATTGGCCAGATTTTAATGTGGAAAAGCAGCCTATACATTTGTTAGTCATTTGATGATCCCATGACAAATGTGACCAATCAGCCCATTGTTTCAAAAAAGCTTTGTTTCCGTCAATTTTAATTGAAGTTGAAAATGTTGCCACTTTAATGATTCTTAAATAAGAGAAGATTTGATGCAATCTTAAAGGGCCTCTGCAATCTAAAAATGTTCTACTGCATTGAGTTGAGTACAGGGAATGCCTATTCTTATAGCTTATAAGCTTATATCCTATCCCTTATTAACCCTTCCTACCACAGATGTCAGACTAACTGGCCTAGGTTGAGGTTAAGACTGGGATCCCTTTTTGAATAGCTGCCCCACATTAGCAATTGCAAATCTCTACACCATGCTAGACCTAAATGAATCCTGAAAAATTAAGTAAAGAGGTTTGGCAATTACAGAGCTAAGCTCACTAAGTTCCCTTTGATGAATACCATCTGGCCCGGACCTTTGTTTACCGTAACATGTTCTAGTCTCTTTTGAATTTCCTCATGTGTGAGCCATGCATCATTTGTTGCATTACTAGATTTAGGACTACTAAGAAGGAAACCTTTATGAATTGGTTCCTCATTTGTGTAGACCAGGGATCCCCAACCTTTCCAACCAGTGAGCAACATTCAGAAGTAAAAGGAGTTGGGGAGCAACACTAGCATGAAAAATGCTCTTGGGGTGCCAAATAAGTGCTGTGATTGGCCATTTGGTAGCCCCTATGTGGATTGTCAACCTACATTGAGGCTCTGTTTGGCAGTACACCTGGTTCTTATGCAATTTAAACTTGCCTCCAAGCCAGGAATTAAAAAATAAGCACCTACTTTAAGGGCACTGGGAGCAACATCCAAGGGGTTGGAGAGCAACATGTTGCTCACGAGCTACTGGTTGGGGACCACTGGTGTAGACAGATGAAAAATAAAAGTTCAGAATCTTAGCTTTTTTTTCTGCTCTCATCAACCAGCTGACCACCCCTCTGATATTAAGGGTCCAAACCCTTCCTGCTTAATTTTTTTACTAAATAAATGTTTTAAAAATTATTTTGGATTATTTTTACTGCAATACCCTTTTCCATATCGATTTTAGCTTGTCTGATGTTTTGGTTGTCCCGCCTAACTTGAAAGCTTTAAAAGCACATCTTTTCTTACCCAGCTCATCACCAACACTATTGAACCAAAAAGCTTTTGCTTTGCTACAATGTTCCTTGCTTAAACTATATAAGTTATTTGAATTTTGTTTCCTTTGGTCTGGGAACTCATAATTATAGCAAGGAGGCAGGAGTCATATTGTGGGCACTGTTATTAAGGCAAGTGTTGCATCATCTCAAAATCTTGTTTGTGCACTAGAATGGGGGACCTGATGTCATTCCTTATGCACTGGTTACACAATTAAATTAATAGAGTGGAGGGAATGTGGGGAGTGCAGTGACATCTAGTAAGTGCTGAATGGAAAGTGAAAGTAATTGCCTGCCTAGTCTCTATGCCTAATGCATAGAGGAGAGGCAGACAATATTGACAGCTGAAATTGTTAAATGAGTTTACAACTATGAATGTTAAAAAAAAAAGAATTTGGATTTCATTTGAAAATGACTTTTATTATACAGCTTTGTATGTCTAGGTGAAAGGTCCCATTTAAGCCTTCCAAAATTAATTTACACATTAATTATACCCAATGGGGTTGGTTTTCCATTGTTTTATTATTACAGAAAAAAAGGGAATCATTTAAAAAAAAATTATTTGATTAAAATAGAGTCTATGGAGGCTTCCCATAATTTCTGAGTTTTCTGTATGATGTAGGTGCATAAAATATTAATGCACAATATACTGGTTATCTGTTGGTCAAACAAGATATTTAAGGTATTTGTATTTCATCCTCACTATCATTTTAAGCCTAGACATTTGGAGCTGAATTAAGATAGTTTAGACAAGCACAACTGCAACTAGTACAGTATGTGGCGTGGCTCAGTAACCTTTAACAAAATTAGAAAGTCCAGCTGATATTATTTACCTATCTTTGAGTTTTGTTCAGCATGTGAATTTTCAGTTTAATTGCAAATAGCAGATAGAAAATATGACGCACGTAGATTTAAACACATGCTAGAAAGCATGCCAACCACATAGGGCAAATTATTACCATTTCATTGCTTATAATTAATATTTATTTCACTTTCTTTGTAGCACAGACTTTCAGAATTAATTTGAAATGATGATAGTAATAAAGGTATTAAAAGAACATTGAATTAAAGGTAAATCCTCTGAAATTCTATTTCATGTTAAAAGGTAATACATTCGTCTTTGTTAACATATTTCCTTATTTTCATTTAATAGAATTAATTGTTTTAATATGAAATAATGGAAATTTTTTTAAGTATATTGAGTATTTTCCATCAGTCACAACTTCTAGACCTGCTGTACATGTTGAGGCCTGTTTATTGAAATTTTAGCGGTATTAGAGCTTTTTGAAACCACAATTAAACTCATTTTCTCTAAAACCACGAATGCCATGGATGTTATTAAAAGATCTGAATATACAAAGCACAAATGAAATAAAAAAAAATGCTGAATGATACAAAAAAAAAAGAATATCTCTAAAACCTCTGAAAATGTGAGTTTTTCAGACAATTACTAATGAAAAAAACCTCTAAAAGACTGAATGGTTGTATTTGTTTAGGAACATAAAGAGAAAGGAGCAGAAAGGAAATTTAAGATTTTTGTTATTGTCATATATATTCCAATTTAGAAGTCATTAGGAAATGTGTCCCTATAGTTACACAGGCATAGAAAACAAATTAATAATACACAGCATTAAATTAGTGGAAGAGAAGTCTATGTAGAGTGTGGGAGAGACAGAGTGGGTGAGGAATCAATGGACAATTAAAAACTTCATAGACAACAGTGAGTGCAATATGAAGTGTTAGGTATGGAAAAGAGAAGATTGCTAAGCAGCAGTGCAAACATACGTAGATGTAGCTATGGTGAGTGTGGAAGCAATTTACAGATTGGATCCAGCTCTCTTGTCCACTAGATATCAGGTAATCTCCAGTCAAATATAGAACATTGACTTTAGTGTCTAGTATGTTTCTTTAGCAGAAGTGCCTACCCACTGCCACCAGAGTTGTGATATTCAATTATAGAATGCAAAAAGCAGTTACAAAAGAACTTCATGTATGTCTATGCAATTAATCATTCAGTAGTGGGTGAATACGTCAGGCCATCTGGGAAAGACTAGATAAAGAATGAATTGCATTCTTGCAGTTTTTTTGGAGAGGACAATATTATTCATGGACGGGGGATATTCTGACTCCAATTGCTGTGATAATGGCTGATTTCCCCGTGAGACCACCCTGCTGGGCCTGTATGGAGCTGTAACAACTGCTGAGGGCAATCTTTGCCAGATAGCTGAACTCACCAGACACGTGGGGGGTTATTTATCAAGGTCCAAAATGATCTCAATATTGGCTGCTACAAACTCCGATCTAGGCCGCTCGGGTTTTTAACAATTTTTTTGGAGGTTTCACCCAATTTTCACGATTTTTTTCGGAGTTTTCACCTGAAACCTCAGATTTTTGCCCGAAACCTCAGAAAACTTCTGGGTTTGGCACGAGACCTAGCACAAATCAATAAAATCATTGGGACTTCTCCCATTGACTTATATGCAACCTCGACAGGTCTGAGATGCCGGGATTTTTCCAGCCTTGGGGTTTAATAAATTCCGAAAAATTCGTAAATTTTTAAAAGCCCGATTTTAAAAAAAAAAAATCACAAATTTTTGGTGATTTTTGCATTCGGGGCTTAGTAAATAACCACCCTTGGAATCCACAAAACTGCTTTATTTGAGCTGAATGGACAAATGTAGCAGTGAATATATAATTGCTGCAGGTCAAAAATAATATTTCTTTCCTAACCTCTGAGCTGTAGCTCCTCACTCATGGAAAGCAGGAACACAAGAGGATCATGGGAGGAACTGACATCACACATGAGGAAGGAATAGGAGGAGGGTTTTACAAACAAGGAAATACAGGGCCTGCCGTATAGCTTTGTTCACTAGGTGGCAGCATAATAATGGGTAAGCATATAAGCATATAATATAATAAAACATATACATATTTTAAACATCACAACTTTTAACTACTGGGACAGCACAAGGAAAATTATTATTTTTTGCAGCTCAAGTTTAGCTGTGGTTCCCTAAAGAGAAATTGAAAGTAAGGCCACAAATGCATTTACTGTTGACTAGTGACTGTAGACTTAAATGAACATTTACTGACTGCCCAAGCCAATTTGTTTTGCCATTAAAGGAATACTGTCAAAGGAAAACATGCTGTTTTCGAAGCACATCAGTTAATAGTGCTCTGCACTGAAATCAGTTTTTAAAGAGCAAAAAAACTTGTTTATATTTAATTTTGAAATCTGACATGGAGCTAGACATGTTGTCAGTTTCCCAGGTGCCCCCCAGACATGTGACCTGTGTTCTGATAAACTTCAGTCACTCTTTACTGCTGCACTGCAAGTTGTAGTGAGATCTCCCCCCCCTCAGAAGCCCATCAGCAGAATAATGAGAATGTAACAAGGTAATAGCTCCCTGACACAAGATAAATCCCTGGTAAATATCAGAACAACACTCAGTAGTAAAAATCCAAGTCCCACTGTGATTATTTCAGTTACATTAAGCTGGAGAAACAATAGCTTAACTGAAAGCAGTTCCATCATGAGGTGCTGGCTCTTTCTGAAAGCACAGACAAAAATTGCTGAGATGGCTGCCTACATACCAATCTTACATTGGTATTTAGAAATAAAAATTTAGAAATAAAAATGACACCATAAAAATCATGACAACATCCAAGTTAGCCATAAGCAAATTTGGCAAGTTTCACAGCGAAAATGGTGCCCATAGACTCCAATGGGTGAAAAAATTTATTGTGCGTCAAAGAAAATTTGTTACGCATCAAAAATATTTTGTCTCCCATTGACTTCAATGCATTTCGTAGAATTGTCACCATTTTGCTAATTTTCGGCAATGCAAAATGGGTCAGATTCACCCATCACTACCACTTTTTAGTCTAATATTATTATTACACAGGAAAAAAAATCAAATGAAAAATTTAGAAAAAAACATTATATTGTATAAAATGAACATGTGATGTAATGTCATGAAGACACTAGCACTTGAAAGGTCAGTAAGCTGCTGATTTGGTCAAGAATGGTTTCACGTAGTTTGAAGATGGTAAGTATGCCCAGGGTGCAAAGGATAGAGCACTAAAAGACATAATATTGTGTCTTTTAATGGTCTAGCAATTGTGTCAAGGGCATACCTCGTGCTCGGTTGAAAATCTAGAGCAAAGTGCAAAGTGGAGCACTGGCAGGTGGAGGGTAGCTCTGTATTGACCCCTTACCATAGGGCAGGTTGTAATGAAAGGGCTGTTTCACACCCTGCTCCCTATCTTGCCTGGGGGACAGGTATAGGACCGGAGAGGGGAATACATATGTGTCTATGCCACTTTCCATTCTTGAATACAAACCTGCCAAATTCAGGCAGCACTGTATTCATAGGGGTAGCACAGATCCTTGAACTCCATTCAGTAGGGCATGGAGGTATGTGCTTGTTAATTCCCTGCCCTGTCCTGTAAATGAGCCCTCGTGTCTTAACTGAATGCATCTCGTACATGGGATCCTTTTGCAACCCTATTTTCATTCATTAAAAAATCCCAACTCATCACGGCAGAAAAGACAAAAAGTCAACTGTTTTAGACATAAAGGAGGCACAACGATAAGTGTTGTATTTTTCCACCACTCAAACAATTTATCTTTCCAACAAAATAGCTTTATTATTAAAAAAAAAAGTGAGACCGAGAAAGGAAATCAGACAAAATTATAAATCACAACTGATTAAATTTGCCTCAGGTTCCTGTTATTACTAATTGCCATTTAGCAGCCCGCTTTAGCAGCCCATCACAAGCACTATAAAAAAACATATTTACATTTTTTTTTGCAATCACACAATTACATGAGTGAAGACGCTGATTAAAAATGACATTTTAAAAGAGTCACAACATTTTTGAGACTGCGTTCAGTAGGAAGAGGCTTGAAAAAAAAAAGGCAAACATTAGCAACCTAGCTGCTTATTAAAATGTCAGGAATAAATGTGATTTGCTTAACGCACATAATAAGAGGAACATATTTAGGGAAGGCTCTAGTACAACCCCACAGTGTGATTATATCATTTCATTTAGTACAGGAGAGTAATTACAAACCCATCCAAGGAGGCTGCTTGTCATCCAATTTTTCTAACCTATTACAGCTGCTACTGCAACAGAATGTTCACTAATGAACTCTTGATTCATGCGAGTATAAGTGTATATATGGAAATCTGTGGCTCAGCCAATAAGACGAGTACAGTCATTCTGCAAAAGTACAAAATACAGCACAAGCATTGTTTAAGAGAAAGAGCCAGTATAAGGGCTCTTACTCATAAGCGTTTTTACCTGCGCTCCCCTGCGTTCCGTTTTTCGGCGTTCAGCCGCAGGGGAGCGCAGGAATAGACGCATTTCATTATTTCAAATGGGGCTCTACTCACACAGGTGCGTGTAGGCGCCGAACGCAGGTTGAGACGCAACATGCTGCATTTTTCCTGCGTGTAGGCGCCGAACGCAGGTTGAGACGCAACATGCTGCATTTTTCCTGCGTGTAGGCGCCGAACGCAGGTTGAGACGCAACATGCTGCATTTTTCCTGCGTTCGGCACCTACACGCGCCTGTGTGAGTACAGCCCCATTTGAAATAATGAAATGCGTCTATTCCTGCGCTCCCCTGCGGCTGAACGCCGGAAAACGGAACGCAGGGGAGCGCAGGTAAAAACGCTCATGAGTAAGAGCCCTAAGGGTCATTAAGGGTTATTTAGTGATGAGCAAAACTGTCCCATTTTGCTTTGCTAAACAGTTCAGGAAACTGTGGAAAAATTTACAAAATGTTGCAGAAATTTTGCCAAATGGGAGTCTTGCGCCTAAATGTTTTAAAGCCAAAGAGGGTTTTCTGTTTTTTCTCACTCCAAATGCAATAGTCAGTGGGCATTTTTTTTACTCCAAATCCATTGAAGTCATTGAGTATTTTTCCTCACATCTTGTTATCACTCCAAATGCTTTGAAGGCAATGGGTGTTCCTTCTCAATTTTTTCCTCAAGTTTTTCCTCGCTCCAAATGCAATAAAGTCAATTGCGCATTCTTTCTGAAGTGTTTTCTTACACAAAGGGGTTTAGAATTCTTTTTTATATAAAGAAAGTCAGACCAAACTATTATCCATGATTTGCTCACAAAAAAATGTGCGTTTTCGCGGAAAAACCAGAGTCAAACCCCGAAAACTCAGAACATTTCATGAGGGTTAAAAACATCTTCAAATGGTTAAGGGGACATCTGTCATTGACTTTTACATAAATATGGCAGGTTTTAGATGGAGTATTTTCAGATTCAGACTTTGAACATATACAGGGCATAAGAAATCACGAAAAAAAATTGTGTTTTTTTTACCACAACCTTTTCAGGTTTTTGGCATCACAACAGACTCTGCGAATAAATCGTGCATTAATAAATAACCCCTGAAGTCGGTGGACGTTTTTCTTGTGCCAAATGAATTGGAGTCAATGGGTCTTTTTTAGCCGCATCTTTTTTAAACACATGACTTCTAGCACAGATTCACAAGAACACAATGGGGCATATTTATCAAGGAACCTAACTTGTGAGAGAGTCGAGGAGCTCACTTCCTCACTTCCCAGAGATCCTTTGCAGGTTCCCGGATACTCCCACATGGCAAAGCTGTGTTCCACACATAATCAGTACTCACTACCCGGAATCCAGTGCAGACTCCCATGTAATTTCTTTAAAATGTCATTTCTTTATTTCATCAAGTTAAAAGTTCATAAAGTGCTACATATTCAGTGTCTACAAAACTGCCAACGCGTTTCATAACCACATAGGTCACTTGAAAAAACTTCGAATTTCGAATTCAAAAATTGAAATTAAGTCAAAGTTTTTTTTGGTTGAATAGGTCTGTATTTGGCTGAATTCGAATAGTACTAATCGAAGGAATAGTGCGTTAAATCAAATTAGATTGGAAGTTTTTCCAAAAAAAACCTCTGATTCCAATTGACTCCAAATGGGTTCTAGGAGGCCCGGTCCCCCATAGGCTAAAACAACAATTCAACAGGTTTCAGATGGCGAATGGTCGAAGTCAAATTTTTTTTTGAAAATAGTTTTCATTAATCTTGCAGCATGTTATACATTTCCTGGATTTTCTCGTCCAGTTACTAGTACAGTAGTCAATGGTCTTGTAGTACATGCATTGTATAGAAAGAGAAATAAAGTAAGTAGAAAAGAAATGTAACTTTAAACTGAGTTAACATAGTGATACATTTGTATTCAGCGAATATTGAGATTAAATACAAATTCAACAGGCTAATATTGTTTACCTTAAATAAGATGTAAGAAGCCTATTAGTGCGTTGACTCCTGCGGGGCGACCATGAAGGTATTCCAGTTCTTGGGAACGTATTTTGAATGTCAAAGTCAAATTTTTAAAGAGACAGTACATGATAAATTTCAATATTCAAATAGCTCAGAATTAAAAAAATTTTCATTCAAAAAATGTACCTCAACCTTTGATAAATCTGCCCCAACATCCCTTGTTTTATATATATATATATATATATATATATATATATGCTGTCCATACTGAAAAAACAATAATAATAATAAATTTAATGCTATGGATGTGATGTCATTCCTTAATTGCATATGGTCTATTGGCTATATATATCACTTTATGTTAAGGGTGTGGTTGCCTTGAGAAAGGTCCCAGTGGGGACCGAAACGTTACGTTGGCTAAGTCATGCTTTACTAAATACACGTTTTTGATTTTGAAAAATATCCCTTTGTTGCTGGCTCTTTTTTGGAAAATGTATATATATACATTTAGTTTCGTGGATTTCAAGGTAAATTCGCTAATCTTTGATTCATCTGTCCAGCCCATTAAATTCTCATTAAAATGCTTAAGTTTTAAAAATGTAGTAACTGTTTTTGTCTATCTCATGTATGTTGCAATTCCTAGTGTATATCAAACTAGTCCCAACACTTTTGCCCTTTCTGTAAAGAAACATACTGTATAGTTTGACACGTCATCTGCTACTAGAAAATGCTTCAAATATATTTCAGTGTTTCATCTTTCACCCTTCTCTCTCTTCTAAGCTGTAAATATGAAAGGCTTGAATCTATGTTGGTAATTGGGTTTTGGTAAGTCTATAAAATAAATATGAGAATCTCAAAGAAATAAAGAGTTTTTTAAAAGTGGGAGATATGGTGGATGGTTGAAGGAGACTATACAAAATATAGAATTAGATCTTAGCTAATTATGGCTGAGATATTTTGTCATTATATTATTGTCTGGTTGACAAAGCTTGGCTAATTAAATCAAAGATTTATATTTGTTTTTCCATTCCCAACAGTTTTCTTTATTTTTTGAATCCATGTCAAGTTGTCTAAGACCTGTTTTACAGATCCTCTCTTAGCATTGCCTAGTTATCCTATACTTGCTTACCTGGCACTTACTTTCTTGAGGTCTTCTTTTTATAGCAGTTGGAGGTGACATTTCACGTGCCAAAAATATCACCTATTTTAGCCTTTAAAGACAAAAAAAGAAACTGTGCTTTTCAGTTGGCATTTTTCGTGATGTGCTGCGATTCAAGAAAAGCATTAAAAAACGTTGATTATAATGAGCTTCCCTTTCTTGACAAAATTATAGAGAATCTTACATTTGTTCTAATAACATGAATATTTTATAGGCTGTAGCTAAACTATTGCTTTATGTTGCATAATGAGGTTCAGTCCCTTAAAGATTGATTATTACCTATGACTCTTTCATTTGTTTTACGTGCTGCATTACTGGAACACGTTGTGAGATCAATGTACTCTTTTCAAGGTTGTTGAGCAAGAAAAAGATTTCATTGTAATACCATGGTGACAAAAAACAAGTCTGAGAGTTTTTATTCTGGGAATGGTTCTGATTATAGAGTTCTAGAAGTTTTATTGTCAGAAAAAGAAAATATACTTCATATGTATCTATACTGTAGGTCAAGTACGTTCACATCATTCCCAATATTCAAAGTTTTAGGAGGGATTATAGGTAATTTCAAAATATCTTCACTTTCACTTGAATTCGGTCCTTAATATTTTTTAATAAAGTGTCAAAGAAAACAGTAAGGGGCAGATTTATCAAGGGTCGAATTTCGAAGTTAAAAATACTTCGAAATTCGACCAGTGAATTAAAATACTTCAAATTCGAATATCGAATTCAACTTTTTTTCATAGAATTTGGCTATTCTGTGGTCGAAGTAAAATGAAATGATTGAACGATTAAATCGTTCGAATCAAACGATTTGAAGGATTTCAGGGATCGATCGAACAATTTTTCTTTGACTTCAAAAAACTTAGACAACTGCTCTAGAAGGTCCCCATAGGGTAACATAACACTTCGGCAGGTTTAATTTGGCGAAGTATTGAAGTCAAATAGTACTTCGATTATCGAATGGTCGAATATTCAAAATATTTTTACTTCTAATCGAATTCGAAGTAAATTCAAAGTCGTAGTATCCTATTAGATGGGCGAAGTATCCAAAAAATTACTTTGAATTTCGAATTTTTTTACTTCGAAAATTCCCTCGAATTCATTTAGACCCTTGATAAATCTGCCCCTTACTGTACAAACAGAACAAACTTCAGATTAGGAGATAACAGATTACATTCAGGAAAGGACTTGGGTTAAAAGAAGACAAGTACTGGATTTGTGTTACTGAGTTACTGGTATGTTACTGGTCAATTTTTTCAATAGGTATTGGTAGTCATTTAAGGAAAATTAACTATTTATTTATTTAATTGGAACCTGATCTAAGACTAGAGTTCTAGTGTAGATGAGAGCATTATAGACTAATGTCTATTTCATCTCTCAGTTCACACTATTCCCCGGGGAGGCTCATTTATCAACATTCTCATTTTAGTGGTTTTAGGGTGTTTTGAAACCATGCATAAACTCTTCCATGCTATGTAATTTATTAAAAGATCTGAATATAAAAATTATAACAAAAATTTTTTTGAACAATAAACAAAAAATACTAAAACCTCTGAAACCTCTAATAATGACAATTTTTCTGACAATTACTACCAAAAAAAATCCAAACAAGGTCAGTGCAGCTTCTATAAGTTCTCTACTGCTTTTACTTGCTGAAGTATTGTATTAAAGTTTTTAACGTTTTTTACACTTCATACTGTATATATCAGAAACAAAATCAGATGGCACTCACAACAGCAAATGTGCTAAATCCTTTTTGGCTTTTAATATTTAAATCAATAAAACACAAAAAGGATTTTGCACATTTGCTGTTGTGCCATCTGATTTTTTCTGATATATATTGATTTTTGAAATTTTTAGCAGCAGAGTTTACAGATTGACTACCACATTACACTTTATACAGAATTTTGGTATTTTTGTATTACAAGGTTACTTTTTATATTTCATAAATACATTTTTAGAGTTTTGGAGAAATTAAAAAAACAAATTCTGAGAAAAAAAAATTGAATGTTAGTAAATAGACCCCTAAATGTACTTTAAACATTTGTTAGGAGTTCCCTGTTAACTCCAGGAGTAACATAAATATAACTTATTTCTGTAATCTTTACTTTTCAATTTTAACATATTTTTTTAATGTATTTAGCTCCAGTTCTCAGGTCTAACCAACTGTATGTTTCTAGGACATGCTCTTAGCAACATCTGAAAATATGTTACAAATTCATTTCCATTTCCCTCTCTAACTGTGCTGTGGTCAGGGATATCTTTAAAACATGCAGTTCTGGGGAGGCCTGGGGGATAAAGAAGAAATTATCTGTTGTAATCTTTCTTTTCTTAGAGAAATGCTCTTGTGTCCATAGTTTGTGGTTCAATTACCACCCTACCTTGCTACTGCAATTTGCTTCTAAATTTCTTCAGGATATTGTATACGAAGAATATTAAAAGAACTAAAGTAAGTATACTTTTTTAGCAACACAGAAATAAAATGTACAAAATATGATTATAATCCAATAGATTACAGATAATCTACTCTTTAAAAGGCGACAAAGACATTGCTATATGTCTTCTGCCTCTCTGCTTTTTGACTGCACACTCAGCCATAGTCTAGGTGGTTCACAATCTACTCACTAGTTTTCTGTTTTCCAATTACTCATTATGTTTGCTCTTATGTGAAAAAATTGACAATTTATCATGACCAATATTTTTTCCAAGTAGTAATGATGGTTACCCCACTGTAAAAAAACATTTCATAATTAGAATCCCCACAGTGCTGCTGAGAGTAGAAGGTTGGTGTTTGGCTACTAAGAGCAACCACATTGTGATACATTCTGAATGCGTCAAGAAAATGTTGATAATTAGGGGAAAAAGTTGAAGTGTTGGAATCCTTTAGGAATATCCTGTTCAATATTTTGATAAAGGTGCTAAATATTACTAAATATTAGTAATGATGATTGAATCTATCCTGTTTTTTGTAAAAAAAAAATAAAACATTGTAGTCTGTGGGCATTTTTTCACAGCGACTTCTTTCCTGCAGCAACATTTTGCATCATCTCCATAAAAATATTCCCTGATGCCATAGCTTGTGAAACATTTTGCTTATCACTAAATACCAGTAAAGACCATGAACATATTCTGTTTGTACCACCCTACTGCTGGGCAATGTTTCCTTACATGTTTGCATTTTATATATTTATGGATAATATTGCTCCTTGCTCCACTCTTCAGGACTGTGCACGTTCACTAGCAACCACCTGTCTATAATTCCCCCTCTACTTTCTTCTATTGTAATACCTAGTTTTCCCAATCTAGTTCCCGAAACAATGAGATGTTTACCTTATTTAAAAAGGTTTATTTAACATTTGGAAAAGTCTTTAATATTTTTATAATATTTCCTAAAATGTGTTCTCCAATGGTCAATGATTTGCCCTTACCCCTATACCATGTATTACAACTGATCGGGTGTAGTAACCCATAGCAACCAACAAGATGTTTGTTTTTAAACAGATGAGCAGTAAATGTTACTTGTTGCTATAGATGAATACAACTATAGCACACTTTGCACCTTTTATAATATAACCTATATGTAATAGTCTGGGGAATTAAATAAGCAATTATAAAAAAAAAAAAGCAAATTATTATTATATAATAATATATTTATTGTATGTAATAATATATATTTTTATTAAATTAAGCAATTAAAATTCAATGTAATTCTCTACATTTCTTGCAGCAGATGCCTTTACCTGAAGCCTCTCTCTAAATTACCAAAATCTCACATAAGTCTTCTTTACAGTAGACTTTATCTGCTTCCTAATTCCTATCTCACAAAAATCAGTCTACTTTCTATCATTGATTTGCCAAAATGTTTTAGTTCTCAAATTGACAGTTATTCGGGCACTGTGGACCAAACAATAATAATAATGTGAGTTCTGTTTTAGCAGGGTACAAAACAGTCACACAAATTAATATCCTAATCATGATGAACTGTCACTGGATGGGTTAAGTGCTTTCCAGGAGAACTCCTGAAGTAGTATAAAACCATGACCCCTGCATTTCAAAAATGTAGGTTTAACCTGAAGAAAACATATGTGGACTTATCAAAATACAGAACAATGATAATTTTTGACAAAAATAAATCTTTCTCTCTTGGCAACTAGGGGTTTATTCTGCCATTATTACTTAAACACATGTTTAATTAAGTGCAAAGATATTTTACTAATTAAAAAGACTAGCTTGGAGAGGAACTGATTAAACAATTTAAAAAATCATAATTAACTCATTCATGAAACGATGCAATAGTCTCTTGAAAAAAAACATATATAGAGCATTTCCAAAAAGGCCATTCAATTAAGAATAAAAAGAGAGAAATAATTCCTGTTCTGTGCCTAGGAACTGACGTTTACCCCCTTCACCTCGCTAGGCAAGCCATCAATATTGGTGGGGCTTGCCTTGGCCTGGGTCTCCACGCAACTTTTTTCACCGATGCTGAAACTTTGTAAAGGCAAACAGTTTGTGGAAATTAAAACCATAGTGGTTAATCTTCTTTTATTTACATGGTATGTACTACACTACTTCACTAGAAACAGAAATCTTAAAATGAACACCTTCTCAGTCTTCTTTGTCCCTTACTTTGACAATTTCATAGGTCCTATGACTGGCCACTCTTGCAACGCAACCGGTTTAAGGCTTTTTTTGTCTTTTACCCTAACAAGAATCTGTGTGGAGGAAAGAAAAAGGAAACATTTGTCTTTGCCCTTTCAAGAGCAGGGAAATTTATCTACAGGTCATTTCTCATTCACCTATATCCCTGTAGTTAGGCATGACAATTGCCTTAGAGACAAGGTTTGCAAGGCAGGAAGGGTCACACCAGGGTCGGACTGGGGGGCCCGGGGCCCACCGGGACTCCAGTCCAGGGCCCCCCTACAGACCCCCGTCCCCCTGCTGCAACGCGTCGTCCTCACACGATGGCCCCCTCTGTGTGCGCACCGCGCTCCGTCTGCACGCATGCGCGCACGGCGCTGCGTCTGCACGCATGCGCGCACGGCGACACTGCGCATCCACGAAGATACTTTTTTTTTTTTTTTCAAAAAACAAGCATCGGGGGAGGGGGCCTGGCCCGGCGGGGGCCCACGAGGGTCGGGGCCCACCGGGTTTTTTCCCGGTGTCCCGCCGGGCCAGTCCGACACTGGGTCACACCATTCTCTGTTGGATCTTTGTTTTTCACCGTTTTAGGCTCACATCATTATGTCTTATAAGAGGACTTTATATTTTGTTCTTTAGAACCAGTTCATGTTGTGAAATCCCAATAAGGGTGTCAGGTCTTTCTAATTACTATATACTAGTTATTAGTTACTATCATTATCAACATTTGATGCACATATAATGTGCATAAGGTGTATCCACCATACTAGTGTGAATTTGATCATTTATCATTTAACCTTTCTTTTTTGTTTGGTGGACAAAATTTCAATTTGGTTTGCAGAGACTCCAGACACATGTCAACGTCTACTTAGAATATCTCTGAGAATAGCTTACAGATCAGGTACACTAATGGGGACAACATTTCCGTATTTTTTTCATGCCTCCACGTACAATTCCAATACATTATATCAGAATGTTGGTCTGGACACAACTGCTGTAAGATTCTTATACTCATGTATATACTTCCTAAAGGAGTAATAATTTTGTTCCATGCAGGAAGCATTAAGAATCTTTTCTGGGCAGAAGGCTCACAATCTGTTTGTCTTCAAAATTATGGGTTTTTTGACATACAAATAATAGCTTTGAACAAGGCTACAGTATCTTATTGTATTTTCTTTTAGTGTTTTCATAAATATAACTTTTCCCCAAGAGTTATATTGGTTGGAGAAATAATTTTTGTCAGCATGTTGGACAAGATAATAGGATGGATCCTTCAGGGGCCTGCAGAATATCAATACCTTTGATTTACTATATGATCAGTAAAGCTATATATGACAGGTAACTTGAAATGGAAAAAGGAAAATGTTAACAAATGGAAGGCACACTTCCTTGACATACTCTGGATTGACGTGATTAATGTCTGAACTAAAATACCCAGGATCTCCCCTGCAGTGAGCTGGAGGGAAATCCACCATAACATCTTGAACAGAGCATCTGTCATCTGATGACTAAATGATAGAAAAGCAAAATTGAGAGCACCAATGCCGGAAATAGGAGAGTTAAACATAACATAACTAATGTGAAACATAGCCTATAGGATTTTCTCTCAATTTAAAAAACACCATGCGATGCAATAACAAAGCTTAGTGAACAATTCAGTTGGGCTTAGGTGAAAAAATAAGGTGCATAAACACAATCTAAAATTACATAACTATATATATTCAGCCTCTGACTTGCAGGGACCAATTCCCCATTGCCCTTAGGCTGGCATAGGCATTGAGTCTCTACTTTTTTCTGTGAAGGGATTCTGAGACTAGTCCCTCTGCTTTCCATAGTTGACAGTGCACAGATTCTCGGAAAAGCAGAAGGACTTCAAGTACAGAATGTATCGCTTCAACATGGAATGAGGCTAGGGAGAAGTTAAACGGCTGTCAGTCTAATGTGGTGGCATGGGTGAAAATCTGATAAATAGTGTACAGTATGTTTGTGTGTGCTTATGCCTCATGTCAAAAAGTGGTACATTTTTTGTCCTGAGGAATATCTAAAAACTTTGAGAGCAATATTATAATCTTCCTTAAAAATGAAGTCTCCTACATGTGATTGTTTCTGCAATAAATGTTTTTTGTGAGCTAAATAAAAAGTAGTTGGTATAAAACAAAAAGACAAAAAGAATTATCATTGGTGTATGCTATAAACCACTTCGTATAAGTGTCGAGTATGAAACCCAGCTACTCTTGCAGATTCATAGCTGGGTCAAGTTGTTGCTATGGGTGATTTCAATTATCCAGACATTGGGGTAATGGGGTTGCTAAGACTGAATGACAACTTTTTATTCCAGCTCGCTCAAGAACCTACTATGAATAACTCTCTTTTGGACCTTGTAATAACTAATAATACTGAACTAATTTCTAACATTTGTGTGGGTGAGCATTTAGGGACTAGTGATCATAACATGGTCTCCTTTGAGATTCTGTTGAAGAACAATTCTATAAGGGAGTAACTAAAACACTAAATTTCAGACGTGCAAACTTTGACAGTATAAGGGCATCTCTGCAACATATTAAGTGGGAAATGCTTTTCACAGGGTTAAACACAGAACAAAAATGGGAAGTCTTTAAAATGCCGTGCTTTTAAGGCTTTTAAGTTAGCTGGGACAGCCGAATCATTTATGAGGTACAAGGAGGCCAATAAATCATGCAAAGAAGCTATAAGGAAACTAAAATTGCTATAGAAAAGGATATTGCAGCAAGCAGTAAAAACCATCCAAAATTATTTTTTAAATATGTTAATGGTAAAAAAATGAAGCAGGAAGGGGTGGGACCCTTACTGTCAGCTGGTTGATGAAAACAAAATAAAAGCGCAGATTCTGAACTCATATTTTTCATCTGTCTACACAAATGAGGAACCAGTAAGTGAAGGTTTTCTTTTTAATAGTCCCAATTCTAGTAATACAACTAATGATGCATGGTTCACACATGAAGAAATTCAAAAGAGACGAGAACATGTTAAGATTAACAAAGGTCCGGGGCCAGATGGTATTCATCCCAGGGTAATTAGTGAGCTTAGCTTTGTGATTGCCAAACCTCTTTACTTAATTTTTCAGGATTAGGGATGTAGCGAACAGTTCGCCTGCGAACTTGTTCGCGCGAACTTCGACCGTTCGCGTCCGCCTAATGTTCGCGAACGTTTGGGAACGTTCGCAATTTGAGTTTGCGACCATTCGACCGCTAAAATCGAACGATTTCCATTCGTTCGAACGATTTCCATTCGTTCGAACGATTTCCATTCGTTCGAACGATTAAAATCCCTCGACCGTTCGATTCGAATGAAAATCCTTCGATCGAACGATGAAAATCCTTCAAACGTTCGAATCCAACGAAAAATCCTTCGAACGTTCGAATCGAACGATTTTGCGGGTGTTCGAAGCTCGCGAACGGTTCGCGAACCGTTCGCATTTTTTGCCGGTGTTCGCGAACGGCGTTCGCGAACACCAAAACGGCGGTTCGCTACATCCCTATTCAGGATTCATTGAGATCTGGCATAGTGCCGAGAGACTGGCGAATTGCTAATGTGGTGCCTCTATTCAAAAAAGGATCCCGTTCTCAGCCTCAAAACTATAGGCCAGTTAGTCTGACGTCAGTGGTAGGAAAGCTTTTTGAAGGGTTAATAAAGGATAAGATACTGGACTTCATAGCAAATCATAATACTATGAGTTTGTGCCAGCATGGTTTTTTGCATAATAGATCTTGCCAGACTAACTTAACTTCTTTTTATGAGAAGGTAGTAGAGACCTCGATTCTGGGATGGCAGTGGATGTGATTTACTTAGACTTTGCTAAAGCATTTGATACAGTGCCACGCAAAAGGTTACTGGTTAAATTAAGGAATGTTGGCCTGGAACATAGTATTTGTACCTGGATAGAGAACTGGCTAAAAGATAGACTACAAAGAGTGGTGGTAAATGGAACATTTTCTAATTGGACCAGTGTTGTTAGTGGAGTACCGCAGGGCTCTGTACTAGGTCCCTTGCTTTTCAACTTGTTTATTAATGACCTGGAGGTGGGCATTGAAAGTACTGTTTCTATTTTTGCAGATGATACTAAATTGTGCAGAACTATAGGTTCCATGCAGGATGCTGCCACTTTGCAGACTGATTTGTCAAAATTGGAAAACTGGGCAGCAAAATGAGGTTCAATGTTGATAAATGCAGGTTATGCACCTTGTCAAAAATAATATAAATACAAGTTATACACTAAATGGCAGTGTGTTGGGAGTTTCCTTAAATGATAAGGATCTAGGGGTCTTTGTAGATAACAAGTTGTCTAATTCTGGGCAGTGTCATTCTGCGGCCACTAAAGCAAATAAAGTTCTGTCTTGCATAAAAAAGGGCATTAACTCAAGGGATGAAAACATAATTCTGCCTCTTTATAGGTCCCTGGTGAGGCCTCATCTGGAGTATGCAGTGCAGTTTTGGACTCCAGTCCTTAAGAGGGATATAAATGAGCTGGAGTGAGTGCAGAGACGTGCAACTAAACTGGTTAGAGGGATGGAAGTCTTCATTTATGAGGGTAGACTGTCAAGGTTGGGGTTGTTTTCTCTGGAAAAAAGGTGCTTGCGAGGGGACATGATTACACTTTACAAGTACATTAGAGGCCATTATAGACAAATAACAGGGGACCTTTTTACCCATAAAGTGGATCACCGTACCAGAGGCCTCCCCTTCAAACTAGAAGAAAAGAACTTTCATTTGAAGCAATGTAGGGGGTTCTTCACAGTCAGGATAGTGAGGTTGTGGAATGCACTGCCGGGTGAGGGTGTGATGCTGATTCAGTTAATGCCTTTAAGAATGGCTTGGATGATTTTTTGGACAGACATAATATCAAAGGCTATTGCGATACTAAGCTCTATAGTAGAGTATAGAATTGAATTAAAAGTAGGGAGGGGTGTGTGTATGGATGCTGGGTTTTCATTTGGAGGGGTTGAACTTGATGGACTTTGTCTTTTTTCAACCCAATTTAACTATGTAACTATGTAGAAGCATGTTGAAATTATTCCCATAAAAAAGACTGAATAAAATAAGAAAATCAAAATTATTTGGAATATGTTTTGGGAAGACCATTTCCCATAGAAACCAATTAGAATACATACATCTTTATAAATCTTCATTTGTATAATGATTTTTTTATATAATAATAAAACAGTTTTTTACTTGCTTTTACTGCTTACTAAGTTCTTATAAATACTTTAAAATGTTGTTGCCAAACAGTCCTATTCATTTTTCTTATGCTTAAATGTTTTAGTAGCCTTAAGGAATAGTGCTCCAATTTATGGAACGACCCCAGGTCCCAAAAATTCCAGATAGTAGATCCCACACATGTATATGTTTTCTTGTTTAATTATAGGATATTATTGTACCTAAAATAAGCATTGGCTACAGCTAACTGAGTTTGGTTCAGTGTGGTATTATGATTGATCACTGTCCATTTCAGCTCAGAATCTTGGCAGTTAATCACAGATTTTTATCCGGATCAACATTTTCTCAGCCAATTCTTTTCTTGACTGTAGAATCTTTAAAAAATGTACATGGGAGCCTAAATGGAGCCTAAATATACATTCATATATACATGTTTCCTGATTTCTTTTAATACCTGAGCTGATTTCTAATGTATACATTTTAACTTGTTGTAACAACCCTGGTGGTTTAGTGATGCGGCGAGGACGCCCGCCACGTGCTTCCTCTTCCTCCACCATTGCTGTTGCTTAGGGCACACACGCCTGAAGGGTTACTTTTCTTATCTCTTGTTCTATCCTGTGTTATGGCCTGCAACTGTTCTTAGTTTTTGCTGACCCAGACATCTTGTCTTTCTGTTACGCTATATTCTTGCACAATATGAGTACGTGCAGTACTTAGCATAAACATGTTTTTCGCAGCTGCATATCCAAGGTAATATTACACGCATGTAACACATCAATATTTTGGAATATTCTTTGTCCTTGAGTTTCATATAAGTTGTTGTAATACTAACAATAAACTAAACTTGTTATGAGTCTCACTGCCTAATAGTGTCTCTCTGTACAAGCTCCCGGATCCGAGGACGTACGGACGCGCTGTGAAGGTGACCCCGGGCATCAGTAGCTGGTTACCCCAATACCGCCCGTGTCTCATTTCTCTTATTGACCCGGATGCGCTGGTGTGATGACGCCAACGCGCAAAGGGATGCAATGTCGCGAAATAACTAGGGTATAAAAGGGGAATTCAGTCTTGTGCAAACTGTCCGTGATAGGTTTACCCTGTGGTGCTTTTGAGCCGTGTGCTATCTGTTTGTTCCTGTTTGATTCCTGTTGTGACCCCTGCCTGGCTTTTTGACTATTCTGACTTCTGGATCCTGACCCTTGCCTGAATACCGACTACCTATTCTGCTAATTCCCTCTGATTGACTTCCTGGTTTGACCCTTGCCTGCCTGACTATGTTTGTTCTCTGCCTGCCCGACCCGGCCTGATCTGATTACGGTTTTGTCTCACGTCTTGCACTGTGACCTTCAGCCCAAAAACTCTTGCCTTACAGTTGTGTTGTCTAGAACCCCTGGCCTTGCACCTCTCGTTTTAAGACCTGGCGACATCTGAGCAGTTGAAGGCTCCTCCCGAGGCCAAAGGCGGCTGCTACAGGCAGGGTGCTTGGCATCGGTTCTAGATTTAGGGTGCCAATCGTTAAACTTGTCTTAAGGATTTGGAGCTACAGACCCATGCACCTGATGACTACTAACAGTTGTACCTCCTGAGTTTAGCTAGAAGTTCTTGGCCAGACCGAAATACTGTAGCTTTTTGACTTAGTAAATTAATTTGTTGGTGCCTTGGTTGGTTGCAATGTTTTCAAGGGGCTCCAGGTAGTGATGGGCGAATCAGACCGGTTTCGGTTATCCGAAAATTCGTCTAAGCAAACATTTGCAAAAATGCATTGATGTCAATGGGCGACATATTTTTTGATGCGCGACAAATTGTTTTGACGCTCAACAATTTTTTTTACACATCTATGGGCAAAACTGGGCAAAAATTTTCGCTCGTCGCTCCAGGAACTCTAGGAAATGCACAGAGCCACAAGTATAAAGTAAAAAATGGTTTATTTAAATTTAAAGTAAATATTTCCTAATGGACCTACATCTTTCCTGCTCTATAGGCACTTAGTTATGGGTTCAGTCAGGTGGCCTTGTGGATTTCCTAGACTGACTGGAGCCCTTTGATAACATTACTGCCAGCTTTTCTGCTCTTCAAGCTGAGAGTCTGGTGCACCTGGACCATTGTTTCAATGTGGTGTGTTTATCAACACTAGTTATTTGTGGCAAAAAGAAATTGTGGGACTTAAACCTGCTGGAACGATGTGAATTATTATTTGTGGCACCTTCTCGGTCGTGATTGCCTCCGTAGGTTGTTCTGAATATGGATTAAATTCTAAAAGTACAATCACCATGTTCAACAGGGAGACTGACTAATGAACCCTCTACTTGCGTACATTCCTTGGCTGGTCAGCTCTTTTTTGAGAAAGTTTTGTTTTTTATACTGTAAGACTAAATGTGTTTCTGGTCTAAATATATTTATTCCAAGGTAGAATTTTCAGTTAACAATAACCATTCCAGGAGGCTGAAATGTTAAAATCTTTGATACAAATACACAATGAAGGGAGTGAGGATCAGATTGACAAACAGTTATCTGCATATGTTGGCAGCTGAAGTCTTCACTTGAAATGCTTAAATTGTGAAGAATCTGTGCTTCTGTATGAAATATTCAAACATTCAAACTGGTTTCCACTTGTCTTCCCTCAAACTGACTTCCTTATGTTCATATACTATGAAGGATCCTTTCTGCTGATGTCTTACCTTCTGCCAGCTAAATGTCTATAATGTGACACCCCCATGTCCCTTCATTAAACTAGATTTAACCTGTTCTAAATTTTAAAACAATCTGAAATTTTGCTTTGACGAAAAATTCGCGAATTTCCTGCGAAATTTGTGAAACGGCGAAAAATTCACGGAACGGCACAAGCTCATTATTCTGGCAAGCCAAGTGAAATTACACCATCATTTTTTTATCTTCAAGGTCAATGAACCGCAGAACTTGCAATCTTCTAGGAAACTGATCAATGCATGTTAAACCCATGTACACTACTAACAGAGATTGTTCCTTATCAAACCTTTGTGGCTTAATTCACAAAAAATATATATAAATATAGTTTATTTGAACCAGAAAAGGTGCTAATATCACACTGAACATACACTATGGGGAAATGAACCAGTAACAGTCAAAATGGAATTATGAAAAATCTATCTGACCCCGATACTATTCTGTGTAATTACCATCTTCAGTTAGAAAAAATCTCCTGATTAATTCTACAGTTGTTTCGGTGCCTAGCTGGCATTTAGACACTTGTACATTCTACAAGGTTCATTACATTTTTATTTAAATGATAAATTACATGATCTGAAATTAAACAACGTTTAGCCTCAATAGTCAGGTAAAACAGTACTTAGGCTCTCTGCACATAAATTATTTATGTTTTTATCCTGTGTTTTTTCTATATTGCCTGTTATTTATTTATCTGCAGTGGGGCATCTTGCTCTGATGGTGTAGGGTCTGTTTTGTGTGTGCTATCTACACAAAAAAAAAGCCAATCACATCAGTAACCTCTCACTGAGCTTTAAAGCTCTGGAGAAATGACTACAACTGACTTAGTTTTGCTAATCTGAACATGCAAGTTAGGGGTTGTAATTGGTTCATTAATCATCCGAATTTTTTGTACAAGATTCAGTATTCATTAAATTAAAAAATGATGGATTCAGTCCAACCCTGGTTTTAAATGTCTATTGACACCATGCTTGCCTTAGCATTTTTAATGAAATACATAGTGATGGGTGAATAAATTTGCCAGGCGCGAATTTGCACCGAATTTCCAAGTTTCGCCGCTGGCAAATACATTTGCGAAACTCCAGCAAAGATTTGGTGGTGGAAATTCACCGCAATCCAAAAAATGTAGACACCCATCGGAAAAGTCTTCAAAACTATTCGACACCCACTGACTTTAACGACGGTGTCAAAATTGACGTGAGCGTCAAAATTTACGCGAATTGACGTGGGCGTTGAAATTCAAGTTTTGCAAATTTTTCAGGAGAAATTCGCCCATCACCAGAAATACATAATCTTGAATGAATGGTTTTAGGAAAATTTTAACAAATTCACAGATTTTACTACTTTGACCAGTCAAACACTATTCTAGTATATGGGGTAATCATTGATCGATGCTGCTGAATCTTGACTACCCAGATAAAAATTGTTAGAACATTCATTAATTAAGCCTTCATTTACAGGTGCAAATCCTGCTTTATCTTATATGAACTTTTAACTTACAGTTTCTTCAAATTTTTACTATTTTAATATGGTTTGTCGGGATTCAAACATACAGACATATGTATCAAAGAAGAGAAAACATTGAAAAGACCAAAATTCACTTGTTTGTCGTTATTGAAAATGATCAGTTTAGAAGGTGAGATATAGTCAAGAATCCTAATTGCCTTTTTGATAAATATTCCCCTTAGGGACATGTTTATTAAATTAGAATTTTTTGAAAAAAAGGACTTGCATAATCACAGAAAAACTTGGATTGGAATGGATTCATGTCAATCACATTTTATTGGAGAATAAATGCATTTTTAGGGGAAAAATTTATAAACACTTGATTAAAGGGATACTGTCATGGGAATTTTTTTTTTTCAAAACACATTAGTTAATAGTGCTGCTCCAGCAGAAATCTGCACTGAAATCCATTTCTCAAAAGAGCAATTTTGAAATCTGACATGGGGCTAGACATATTGGCAGTTTCCCAGGTGCACCCAGTCATGTGACTTGTGCTCTGATAAACTTCAGTCATTCTTTACTGCTTTAATGCAAGTTGGAGTGATATCACCCCCTCCCTTTCCCCCCCCCCAGCAGCCTAACAACAGAACAATGGGAAGGTAACCAGATTGCAGCTCCCTAACACAAGATAACAGCTGCCTGGTAGAACTAAGAACAACACTCAAAAGTAAAATCCAGGTCCCACTGCGACACATTGAGTTACATTGAGTAGAAGAAACAACAGCCTGACAGAAAGCAGTTCCATCCTAAAGTGCTGGCTCTTTTTGAAATCACATGACCAGGCAAAATGACCTGAGATGCACCTACACACCAATATTACAATTAAAAAAATACACTTGATGGTTCAGGAATAAGATTTAGATGTAAAGTGAATTATTTGCAGTGTAAACAGTGTTATTTAGAAATAAAAACTACACCATAAAAATCATGACAGAATCCCTTTAACATCTTTTTTGTATTCTGCAAATCACTTCTCATTGATTTCTTTAGCAACTTGGTGGGTTTTAGGTGGAAAGATTTTTATGCTGAATTCTCCTTTATTGCAATTTGAAACTGCACAGGAGGTACATTGGCTTCTTATACTATGATGAAAACAGCTGGAGTATTACATGTTGGTAGGGGCCGAGTAAGTTTGACCTTGTTTGCAAAAGGATCAGTCACAATAGGATCCTCCTTTTTATGGTGACAGATAAGCACTGACGTTTTTACACCAAGGAATTTATCTTAGATAGGTAATCAGGAGGAATCCATGTTCCAGCAATGGCTGTATATTCATATTTTAGGAGCCTATTTATTAAACCTCAATTTTTTCTGGTTGAGTTTTTATGGGAAAAAATCTGAATAATTTGAGGGGGAAAAACTTGAATTTTTTAATATTTTTTATGCTCCAAAGCTGCTAAAAATCCGAATCCGAAATTACTCCAGCTAAAACCTGTCAAAGTCATATAAAAGGCAATGGCAGATGTGGCTTTACAATTTGAAGATGATGCTGCCTTCATAATTTTCAAGGGTTTTGGGCTGTTTGAAAAATTTGAAAAATGTGTGGTTTTTGGGTGACAAAAAGGCGCACAATTCAAATAGTTGCGAAATTCACAACCTTCACAACCTTTCCAGCATGTTTTTTTTCGATCAGATTTTTTTAGAAAATTCAAGTCAAGTCATGGTTGGGTTGTTAGGTCAAATTTGTTTTAATTAGAATTTTTGAGAATAAAAAAGTTTTCGTAAATAGGCCCCCAAATGTTAACTACTCATTTCACTTAATTTTCAGTAATTTCAATGAATTTTTATTACTCAATGTTAACTACTGAGAGAGCAACAGAATATGCTTAATCGTTCGATCGAATGATTTTACTTCAATGGTACTATGGTCAAATTCGGTGAAAAATACTTCGACTTCGATATTCGAAGTTGAAGTATTTTAATTCGATGGTCGAATTTCGAAGTATTTTACACTTCGAAATTGTAAAATCTGTGTTTGTGGTGCATCAGGTTATTTGCCACAATTATCTTCAGAAAAGTAAAACACGGCACAGTCAGAAAGAATCTTGTCGTTCTATACAAATGGCCATTTTTAAACAACATATAAAAAAAATTGAATGTGCGATTACTAGCAAGGTATCAGATATACAACGGAGATACAGTGCTCTCCCCTGCTAGTATCCATCGATCTAATTTTTGTGTACTTCGACTAGGGAATAGTCCAAATTCGATTTGAATTTGAAAAAAATTAGACAATTTGAGTATTGAAATTTTTCATGTACTGTCTCGCTAAAAATTTGACTTCGACCATTCGCCATCTAAAACCTGCCGAATTGCTGTTTAAGCTTATGGGGGCCTCCTAGAACGAATTTGGAGTCAATTGGTGGACTTTGAAAAATCAAAGTTTTTTTGGAAAAACTTTGAATCGAATTCGATCCAATGCGCTGTTACTTCATTTCGTGCGTTTCAAATTCAATCAAATATGGGTCTATTCACTCAAAAAAAATCGAAATTCTACCCTTGATAAATCTGCCCCTTAGGGCTTATATTTTTCCAGTAAGGGTCAAAGGCTAGATTAATATTAAATAAATATAAACATTGACCTCAACAAGATGGTCAGATACAGTTGAGGAAATATTGAGGAGGAAATGTAATAAAAATATCAAGTGGAAAACATTTTTGCACAAATGAGAATAAACATTTGCATTTTTTGATGTAATATTCTTCATTATTACATTGTGAATTTTATCTATTAAGGCATGCTTATAAGTGGTGGTTTGGAGCAAAAACACAACTTTTGCAGTAATAAGTTTTATTACATATATTAATAAATTTATATACACAATTGGTGAAAATGTCATATATATATTTGTTCTATAAGTACCTGCACTCTTTCTTCAACAATCCAAAGTGGGTGCTATGGTAAAATGTAAAATGTAGCTTTCAGAATGGACCAGCACTCCAGAAGTTTTTAATTAAACTTAGTGGGTATCAAGGATGATAAAGGCCCCAATGTGGGCCGAAACGTTGGACACAGTAGTGATGTTTGAATAAATGTTTTTGTTTAAAAACTTCTGGAGTGCTGGTCCACTCTGAAAGATATATATATATATATATATATATATATATATATATATATATATATATATATATATCTGGACGAGCAGGAACGCACGACCATAAATGCTGCAAGGGCCGGGTGCCAGACTGTAAATGCATACAAAATCCCTCCAATGTCGGCACTCCAGAATCAGTCACGCTTGAGTCAGAAGATCAATATCATAAAGGTTTATTAGGATAGACCAACGTTTCGATACCACACAGGTATCTTCGTCAGTGTCTTCTGGAGTGCCGACATTGGAGGGATTTTGATTATATATATATATATATATATATATATATATATATATATATATATATATATATATATATATGTATGTATATATATATATATATATTTGGGGTTTGTAATTTTCATAACAAGCAATCAGTAAAAAGTGTTTCTAATCTTGGCCATGCAATCAGAAGGGCACAGCGTTAGTGTCTTAATCAGGGCTGTTCAGTCTCCTTCATTATTTATTTTGCACAGCTGTAGCTGATCCAAGATATCTCTGCAGGGACGTGGGTGCAGAATACAGGGTTTTTAACCCTTTTCATCTTACATGTCCTCAGATCACAAACTGTTTCAACTCTAAACACTATTTTTTACTATGAAATCCAAATTTTTAGTGGAAAAGTCAGAATCTGAAAATCCTCCATCTCAGACCTGCCGAGGTTGTATATAAGTCAACGAGAGAGGTCCCTATCCTATTTGGAAGTGTCTGTGATCTGGGCTGGAATTAGCACAAAAATCAGACTATTTTGGGCTTTTCGGGAAAATTTTTAGGAAAAAAAGCCTGAAAAAAAAGTGATACAGGAAAGGAATTTTAGCTCAATTTTATTAAGTTTTTTCCTCTAACCAATTAAATTGTGCTTTTTAGAAATAAATAAGATGAATTCGTGCAGTGTCGGACTGGGATGCATTGAGCCCACCAGAAAACCTTTGAGTGCAGGCCAACTCTCCAAATTATTTTTCCTTCATTCACTTTTCTTCTTTCTTCTTTATCTTCTTTCTTTATTATTTTAATCACTTCTCCTTACATATTATCATCCAGTCTTCCCTCTATGTCCTCTCTTCTCTCTTAGAAATGGGGGAATGGCTGTGGTATAGGCATACAAGGCAAATAATTGGGTGAGCAGAAGGGTCCATTGATACCAGTGCCCACCGGGATTTTTCCTGGTATCCCAGTGGGCCAGTCCGACACTGAATTCATGGATTCTAGTTTGCTCGGACTTTTTTAAATACAATTATCAGAAAAATTTGGATTTGGATAAATAACCCCCTAACTGGTAAAACTTCAATGGGGAGTGTTCACTTAGGTCATTGCATTTTGCTAGACCATGGCATGCAGAGCACACTCTTTATAATAGCAGTAACACAATCTATGAAACAGCACTGATGCTGGATAACATTGAGGAGTATAGTATATATCCTAATTATCTGCCGGCTTCATCGGTCCAGTATTGAAACCTATGAAATGTTACAGGATATGCATATTGTGGTAGAGTGACCAGGGACATGGTTAAAAATGTGTGTTTTTCCTTTGATTTCTGCCCAGTAGAAGATGTAGGCACCAGGAAGGGTGTTAATAAACATAGAAGAGTTTTTCTGTTTAAAGACTTTGGTGGACAGGTTCTGCAAGCCGGAGTATTCTGGAAGGAACAGGCCAGCCAGTCTCTGACTCAGTAGTCCAGCTCACGTATTGGAGCTCACTTTTCACAGGAAGGCTGTTCTGTAAAAAAGTGTTTAATTCTACTGAGACTGCTGGGAAGGTCTCTCTGAGCAGGGCAGAGGGCCTGAAATGGTCACCCCTGTGTGTAAATAAACTGCCTTAAAAAGAAGAAAGTGTCTGGATCCCGCAAGCTTACAATATATATAATGACATCACATAGAAAGCAGTTGTTCAAAGAATGTAAATCCCAGAGATATGTTTAAGGCTAGAGCTCCATGAGCGTTGGATTGCCGCCAGCCGACAAAACGCACGCGACAAGTCAGATAGAGTCGCATGCGTGAAGATATAATTGGACCGAATGAAAAGTTGGAGTTAACAACTACACGGCCCAACTGTCGAATGAAGACGCTGCTTTCTGCATCCACATCCAACAGTCGTGTCGTGTCAGATGTAATGTAGTTGTTACCTCCGACTATTCATTCAATCCTATTATATCTTCATGCGTGCACTCCATCCAACTTGTCGCATGTGCTTTGTTGGCGGGCATCGATCTGACGAAAACCACTCGTGTAGCTCTACCCTAAGAATTTGAGAATGCGTCAAAATAATGGGTCAGTGCAGATTCAAGGTTATGATATATAGGGTGTTTTCTGCCCATGCAACTGTCCAAATCACCACTATTAATCTCTGAAAAAAAGGGCTAAAAACACACAACAAAACCCCTTAAATCTCTCTATTTACAACTCCTTTAAGTTGCCCATACATGGACTGATAAACTGATGACTTGGGCCCTACAGACTGAGTCGGCAGCTATGTCTTTAGGTCTATAGTATCAAGCCATGCAGAACATCAATGGGATCAGTCCAATTTGGCCCAGCATGTGATCGGCAATATTGGGAAGAGATCAACTCAAAGATATCATCAGGATGTAGTTGTAGTCTCCCCAGTTTTTCTTGTAAAATGGGTTCATCATACAGAGTTAGGTACCGCCAGACCTTCCAAACTTCACAAATCAGCAACAATATCACTCTGGAGAACCATATCAATCATCAAGTCATCTTTCTATTATAAAATGCATGATGTGTTCATGTTCAAAAAGATCTGAAGAAGGATTTTAATCTGAAACATGACTTGCTGATTGATATGGTTCTCCAGAGTAATATTGTTGCTGAAGCGATCAGCTCATCATGTATGGCCAGCTTTATGGTCAGAAAAATTACCACATTTTGGGTAAAATATTCCCTCTCTCCCAAAATTGCAATCTTTTCCCCAAAAATGCTTAGTGGGAGCAGGGTCTAACTAATCTCTGCACCTAGTTCTAGATATAAAATTCTGGCATCATGAACCTATGTACCTCCCCCATCCCGACCGTCATGAATACAGCGCTGCCAAACATTGTGACCCCTTTTATACATCTTTCACTTACTGTAGTGCCTTATCATGGAGGTGCTCACTTTTGACCTAATTCCATTAAGAAACCTATATATAATAAAAACGCATTATATTAATGCATAAATGCTTTAACAATTATTTTTTTTTATACAATTTATTAGATTCAAGCATTGATGTTACAGATCCATATTGTTGTTTTGGTGGTACAGAAATATACATACAATAAACACCTGCACTACATTGAAAATGTATATTCATTTGCTTAGATTTAAACACTTATATCATAAATGTATTTAGACAATATCACCACATGAATGTTCCCCTTAAAATACAGGTATGGGATCCATTATCCAGAAACCTGTTATCCAGAAAGCTTCAACTTACGGAAAGGCCATCTCCCATTCCATTTTATCCAAATAATCCAAATGTTAAAAAATAATTTCCTTTTTCTCTGTAATAATAAACCAGTAGCTTGTACTTGATCCCAACCAAGATATAATTAATCCTCATTGGAAGAAAAACCAGGCTATTGGGTTTATTTAATGTTTACAGGATTGTTTAGTAGACTTAAGGTATGAAGGTATCCAAATTACGGAAAAATCCGTTATCCGGAAAAAACCCAGGTCTCGAGCATTCTAGATAACAGCTCCTCATACCTGTATTCATTTAAAAGATCAGATTACAGTGGAGTTCCAGAGTTTCAAGTCAAACTCTTTCCATCCTTCTTGTTGTAATATTATAGCAGCCAGTTTATTGTACCAGCTGTATAGAGCTGGTGTAAATGATGTTCTTTCAGTGGATTACTATTGGCTGTATTGTTACGAATTAGACTTAAATTGTTCACTAATTAAAGGCTTTTAAATGGAGAGTCTGCTTGTCAGACATTTCAGTGGAAGTGATGGCCCCTCAAGCTCCATCTTCATAGAATCATGGGCCTTTAATTGAAATTGTTATGTCACAATACAAAAGCTGGACATTCAGCAGAATTGCTATCTCATTCACAGCTTTCTCTCAATGCCTGATTCAAGGTCACATAGAATAGCCAAAATGTTCCAGCAGCATCAAGTGTGTGTGTGTCTAGAAAATTAATTAGGGAGCGTCTTCAGCATGCTGTAGTTCTACTTGTATATGACATGCATTTATATGCACTCCTGCACCATTGGAATGCACGCTGAACATTCCATTATGACAGCAAGTATATCATTATTAAAGAATTATACAAAGCATAGAAATGAACAAATGTATTATGCATTCTTGGAAGACAATGGTGTGATACTGGTCCAACAACAGCTAATGCTCTGTGGTGTTACCTCCAGTTTCTAAGAATACTCTCAATGTTTACCAGCCCAATAAAGTTTAATACTTTCTCCTTCATTGAGATATGCCAGTGTCATTTATGTGTAGGAAAGGGATTTATGGTGTGGTGCTATATTTTAGCCACACTTATACCAATAGCAAGTTACAAGTGAAGCTGTGTTATTAGGAAGATATGTTATGGTCAAAACACTCTTCCCTATCTGCAGTTGGTCTCCATATAAAATGCCACTCTTTGTCTATGGAAGACATTTGATAAAAAGGTTGGTTGTTGTGCTCCATGAATGAACTCCATGAATTTTCATTCCTTGTTTGCACTTTTTCTATGAGGACTTAGTTTGGTTCAAGAGGATGAATGTCATTCCAATTTTCCACCACCAATTTATTTTGACTTCAAAATCCTTCCTTTTATAACAGTTATCAGTCATATGCTCCTTGGATAACTGTGTAGTCTTACTTGACAGCAACTATTCTTCCTGTCCTCTCTTACATATTCTTTACATTCTCCAAGAGGACACCAAGTCAACGAATGGAGATTTATGCAGAGGTGACTCTCTTGTCTTGGGTTGCTAAGAAGAGAACAATGTCACATTTGCTCTCCTCCAACACTGCCCTTGATTTGAAAAGATCAATATGACTTTTGCTTGGGAGCTGGGTGGGTGGGGAAGCTTGTTATCATTAAATAGATGGGGGCAATCATCTTTGATGTAACCTACGGTCCATGACAGCCATGGTTACAAGATGATTAGAATACAATCTTGCTGTAATCAACATCTCCCTTATGAGATTTTCAAAATTGTTCTAGTAGCATTCCCTATTTTGCATTTGTTTACTTGTTTCTGTTAGATAAGCACTTGGCTTATTGGTGCTTTTATTTTTCAGCATGCTTTTAGATTTTATATGACTGGTTTACACTGTCAAAATGTTGATGTAAACCACATTATTGACTTTGTTCAATAAATCATAATGATGTTTTCAATAAACCATACAGTTTTCACCAACTAAATAATGCCTATAGTTCTCTGTTTTAAGAGGATTGTATTAAGTACTATATGATCCAATCCTTGGCAAAGGGGTCCACAAAAATGAATCAACTTGGTTCGGCCTACCTACTTGGATGCTCCAGTATCTGAACAGTTCTACGGTTGGGGTTTCACTGGTATTAATGGATTATTAAGGGGATGCTCATTTTCCAGATCTTTGCTAGTGATGGACGAATTTGCGCCGTTTCGCTACGCCGAAAAAAATTTTGACGCCGGCGCCCGGTTTTTTTCGACGCCTGCGAATTTTTTTTTGACACGGGCGAATTTTTTTGGGTGAATTATCGTGGCGGCGAATTGCGCAAATTCGCCGTGAATTCGCGCCTGGCGAATAAATTCAGCCATCACTAATCTTTGCATGTTTTGGTCACCTGTGTGGTCCAATGTTTCATAGAGCAATTTAATCACAGTGGATTTAATTTTGTTTTTTAATGGTGATCAACAGAAATATATTATTTGATTTGCCAGTTTACTGCCAATAGATTAGCCACAATAATGTAAACTAGAATGCTATATTTATTTGTAGAATGCTTTATCATATCTGAGTAGACAGCTCTAGAAGTTCTCTGTGTTTGTTTAGGATAGCAGCTGCCATATTAGCTTGGTGTGACATCACGCTAGCAAAGGAGACTGTAGTGCTACTTCGCACTCTAACGCCAGGCGAATTTTTGCTCTGGCGAATGGACGTAACTACGCAAATTCACTAAGATGCGGATTTTACTGAACGTTACGTCTTGCACCAGACTTGCCTTCGCCACCTCAGACCAGGCGAAGTGCAATAGAGTAGATAGGAGTTCCTCTAAAAATATTTGAAAATTTCCCAAAAAACGCTGGCGACTTTTCAGTTTTTCAGGGTGATAGGCTGCAAAAGATCGTAATTTTTTTTTAGGGTACCTGTCTTCCCCCCTACATTTCCTTACATATGGCACATAAACTATACACTGGGCTCATGTGTAGGGCAATATAACAACTCTATTTTATTTTATTAAGGTTCCCTGGGCTTGTGTAGTGTAATGTATTTGCTGCAACATATACGTCCATTGAAATTTAACTTCCCGTCGTATGCAAATTAGCCAACGCTAGCGCAACTTCGCTCTGCTTGCCGAATTAACGCTAGCGAAACTTCACCATCATTCGGCGTCCGTTTGTATTTTAGTGAATTAGCATTGTCCTGGAGAATTTTTGCCTGGCGCTGTCCGGCGATGTAAGCGAAGCCATCACTGGCGAATTTCCGGAGGTTAGTGAATTTGCCCCTGTGTCTCTTTTGACAGAAGACTTAAAGTATTACAGCATTACTTCGAGGGTTTACTGGTTTATTTTCTGATAACGCTTACTTAGCTTTAACTTTTTCTTCTTCTTTAAATTTATTACAATAAAAAAACACAACATATCTGATTGCATAAGAAATTTATACCTTGAGTCTGTATGAATAGGGGGGACACTGATATAAAAGGCCTTGTTAAAGTTCAGCCCCAAATTCTTTATTATATGCAGATCTGCACTGGGCAATTCCAGGACATTAAAGGACAAAACCATTTTTGTGCCCTACTGTGAATACTATAAGGTCTCTTTAAAACATCCTCCTAGGTCAACCATCCACCAGTACTTAAATTAATCTTACTAAGTCTATTAAAAAAAAACCTTCACAACTGGTTTACAGTAAATTGATAAATACAAATACCCGGTTAATAAATAGAACAAAGTGCAGTGTCTGTTTCAGTGAAATCAAATGGTCAATGAGCAGTACTCATAAATAAGGTGTGTTTCCCATAAATAAACAAATTATTGTAATAATAGATAGGCGAATGTACATTCTTACTATAAAATGCATTTCAGCTACTTATTTTACAGCCTGTTTCTTACAGTATATGTATATTTTGGCAGTAGTCCAGCTATGATATGGTAAAAACAAATGTGACCTTCATTAACACTCTCATTGCAGCAAGACACTAAAATGAGCATGACTTCAAAATATGTATGGAATGAGCAAGAATAATAGAATTATTGTTATAATTGTTTCTCATGTTTAGTATATGAATTAGCATGACTTCTAGGGGCATATTTATCAAGGGTCGAATTTCGAATTTGAAAAACGACCAACCGAAATGCAGTCGAAGTTTTTTTTGGCCGAATAGGTCTGTTTTTGATCAAATAGGTCTGTATTTGATCGAATTTATATTTAACGAATTGAAGTAATAGTGCATTCGATCGAATTCGAATCAAAGTTTTTCCCAAAAAAACTTGAATTTTTCAAAGTCCACCAATTGACTCCAAACAGGTTCTAGGAGGTCCCCCATATGCTAAAACAGCAATTCAGCAGGTTTTAGATGGCGAATGGTCGAATTCGGATACAGTACATGATTAATTTCCATATTCGAATTTTCAATTTTTTTCAAAGTCGAATCAAATTTGAGCTATTCCCTAGTCGAAGTACACAAAAAATAGCTTGAAATTAGAATTTTTTTAATTAGAAAATTCACCTTGACCTTTGATAAATCTGCCCCATAGAGTTCAGAATAGATCATGGATAATAAAATATACCATAATAATAGTTTATTTAGCTTACAATCACAATAATGCCCAGCGATTATCTGTATATTCATTTAATTCTTCTCAGTAAATCTAATAGTTGGATCATGAAACCTTTACTTCCTTGAAATACTATTTACTGAATGGTTTATTTACTGGAATGTACTGTTGGATGAGACATTTCACAAAACATTTATTTGAATAAGAAAACAAAACAACAAAATGGTGGTAGAATCATGGAGACTCTTGTTTCCTCAATGATAGTGAGGCCACTGAGGCATACCGAAATAATATGTAAATAACAACATTTAGGGGCAGATTTATCAAGGGTCAAATTTCGAGGTGATGGGAGTTTTTTTAAACTCCCATCAACTTGAAATTCAGATAAAAAAAAGACCAACCGAAACCTATTTAATAAAACCAAATTTTTTAACTTCGAGTGAAAAGGCTGTATTCCATCTTTTGAATCAAATTCCAATCGTATTCGATCGTATTCGTTTCAAAGTATTTTTAAAAAAAGTCCACCAAATGATTCCATAGGCTAAAAAAGCAGTTTGGTAGGTTTTAGATAGTTGAAATAGACAGTACATCATAAATTTCGATATTCAATTTTTTTCAAATTCGAATTGAATTTGGATTATTCTCTAGTCGAAGTACACTAAAATTAGCTTGAAATTCAAATTTAAAAATTCAATTTTTCAATTCGACCCTTGATAAATCTGGCCCTTAACATTTTTTTAATAAACAACAGAAAACTGCTTTAAGAAATTTAAAACTAGGGAATCCTAAACTGTTTCCCATTTAAAGGAGAAGTAAAGCCAGTATAAAATGTAGTAGCCCTGTGTAGCGCAGTGTGGTTAGAGGGTGCCATCTCTCTCACAGAGGAGTTCCATGACCATATAAAAGTACGAGGCTGAAGGCCGGTACTTTATTTATTATAATACACAAGTTTCAGTGAGTCATGTGACAGAAATTACATCACTAAACTCTGATTATAACCGATGACATCACTAAGCATCACTAATATATATATATATATATATATATATATATATATATATATATATATATATATATATATATATATATATTTCTACTTTGCTTGCTATCTATCGGATATGAGACTAAATGAGTTTCTGATTGTTTATATCACAGATAGTTGATGTCTGTTTTGAAGGAGCAGACATAGATACACACTGTAATGAAAGTAGGACTTTCAACCCAAGGTAAAAGTTTTTACATGCACTTGACATGACTTGGGGATTTAGACATAAAAATGTATTGCTATAAACATATTCAGAGCACTTTTGCAAACTATATTCATTCTCTCTCTTTCTGAGATATTTGCAGTTCATTCAGCTAATAGAACGCTCTTGGTTCAACTGAGCGCCAGGGTTAGCTGAATCTAGGAAGTGCAAAGAAAATGCATTTTAGGTTGCTAATTCTTTTGGACTTCAAAGAGATCTGTTGAGCTGAAACCCACCTAGCAATATAAATTGTCTAAAATGCACTGATAACTCTTTTGTAGTGATTGTCGAATATATTTGCCAGGTGCAAATTTGCGGCGAATTCCCACGATTCGTGGCCGGCGAATAAATTAACAAAACCGCCGTGAAAATTCACCAGCGAAAATTTACCGGCGTAAAAAAAATGGACGCGGACGTCCAAAAAACTGGACACCAGCATCAAAAATGAGACGTTTCGCTAATTTTTCGCCTTTTTTGTCGAAGTAAAACACCCCAAATTCGCCCATCACTACTCTTTTGGACTTCAAAGTCCAAAAGCTGAAACCCACCTAGCAGTATAAAATGGTCTAAAATGCACTGATATCTCAGAAAAATAAAAATCGAATGTAAATTGCAAAAGTGCTCAGAAAAAACATCCTGAGTAAATTTGCACCAATTCATTTTTTGTGTGTTCATAACTTCTTTAATGAAAAATGTCATGCAGACATTTTTCAGCTGGAGTATCAGTAGGAATGTGCTTGGAATTGACTTATATCCATAATATTTTATGAATAGTGATAGGAGAATTTGTTCTGTTTTGCAGGAAAATTCACGAATTTCCCACAAAATTCGAGAATCGACGAAAAATTTGTGAAATGCATGGATGTCAATGAGAATCCAAATTATTTTGACGCCCATCAATTTCAACAACTACGCCAATTTTTATACGCGCCCCTATTTTGTCCAAATGCATTAAAGCCAAAGGGCATCCGGGTAATTTCAAAGCGACAATTTTTATGCATGCGACTATTGTGACGCTTGCCCAAATTGTTTTTGATGCGGCGGATTTTTGGCCAGCGAATTTTCCCCACAGTTTCACAAATTTATTCGCAAGTGGCAAAATGCGGAAATTCGCTGCAAATTCATGCCTGACTAATTTATTCACCCCTCGATAATTATGAACCCTTGAGAGAGCATAAGTAAATGGGCAGGAGCCAGGACCAATATAACCTGTAGAGGCTGGAGTCTTAACAAATATCAAATTGTTGAACTCTCCGGTCTTGATAAATGAACCCTCACAGTCCGTCTGAAATAGAATTGGTCCTGTATTCATTCAAACACCCAATGAGGCACTTGGGAGATCTCAGAATATGCAGGAGATCAATATCACACCGGTGACTACTTAAGTTACCTAACATGTTAATGTTATTGGCAGCTTGAGTCTACAATGTAATGAAGTGGGGTATTAAATCAGTGGGTGAAGCAGTAGATACATTTTTCATATACTAAAGTGCACTATCCAAATTAAACTCACAAGAGGATATTAGGGAGATAATGAAAATCTGAACTGAAAACATATCCGTACCTTGTTTAACTTGTTTTATTACAGCCTTTATGGTTAAGAAGCTGTTCTGTGTATTTTTTAGTCCATATAAAGACTGGGTGCAAATGAGAAAAGAGTCGCAGTAATAAAAATTTGTATAGATAAAGATTCATATTTTGTAATATTCTTCAATATTCTGTGCATTTTCACAAAAATACTCAGCCTTGTGCCCTTAAATGGTCAAGGAATTCACCTATGACTTTAAATAACCTTATACAGGTATGTAATTCATTATCCAGAAACCAGTTATGCAGAAAGCTCCATCTCCTATAGACTCTGTTTTATCCACATAATCCACATTTTTAAAAATGATTTCCTTTTCCTCTGTAATAATAAAACAGTAGCTTGTAATTGATCCCAACTAAGATATAATTAATCCTCATTGGAGGCAAAGCCAGCCTTTGGGGCTTATTTGATTTATTGGGTTTACATGATTTTCTAGTAGACTGAAGGTATGAAGATCCAGGTGGTGAGCATTCTGGATAACAGGTCCCATGCCTGTATTTCAAAATAGGGGGTACATTTTTCATTATTATTCACTATTCATGTCACTGGTTTTCATATATATTATGTCTCATAGTGGTTCGCCTTAGTTTTTTAAAGCTGATGATGCGGATATTATTTGCGGATATTATTTGCGGATATTATTTGCTTATATTTTACTTAATTGCTGCTTGATGGAAAGGAGTCTTTAGCATGTAATTTTTCTTTTTGTATTTGATTTTTTTGTGTTTTTTATACTTGATAAATGTAACATTTTAGAATTTTGGAGAAATTTTAAAATAAACAAATTTTTAGTCACTAAGTGGCTGCTCAAGTTTTTTGCTGAAGGTCTAAGGCAGGGAGGTCCCCAACGTTTTTTAACCATGAGCCACATGTAAATGTAAAATGAGTTGGAGAGCAACACAAGCATGAAAAATGTTCCTGGGGGTACCAAATAAGTGCTGTGATTTTTTATCTCCAATGTGGACTGGCAGCCTACAGGAGGCTCACTTTGGCAATATACCTGGTTTCAGAAGCTTAACAACGTCCTGCCGGGCACCCCCGCCAAAAAAGCCTTAAGAGGGGCCCAGCACCTACAGTCACTCTCACTCTGCCCCCAAGTACCCGCCCACCTGCCTGCCTGCTCCCTGTTCACTGGTTTCCAATACTCCCCACCAACTCTCAATTCGGAGAGCAGCTGCAGAAGGGGGATTTGCACGTAACTTAGAGGGAGCAGACCCTGCTTCCTCTAAAAATTCAGGGTCTGATTCCTCTATAGTTACAGGACTGTCTAGTTTTAAACAATCAAAAATTGCCTCCAATTGTTGTGCATCAAAATTATTCGGATGTCCATTGACTTTAATGCATTTGGACCAAAATTGTCGTTTGCATCAAATTTGAAGTGCGTCAAAATTATGTTGACGGCTATTGACTTCAATGGGGGTCATTTATAAAGTTTGCGCAGCGCATATTTTTCACAAATGGTTGTATTGCCCATGTTTTTCCCTGAACGCTAATATATTGCACTGCTTTGCCCGTCTTTCCGGTTTTTGCGAATTTGCATTGTGAATACATTTTCACAAATGGCACACAAATGAGACGGGAATTTGCGCGAGTGCACCCAATGTGCGAGGTTGTGTGCGAAAATAGCATTGACAGTAACTTAAATTCGCACTTTGCAAAACTGTTTTGCAAATATTTTCTCCGCCACCAACGTTGTGGCGTAATTCAGTCGTAGAGTGTGTGCATAAATACATTGTGAAAAAAATTTTGCAATTCTGTTTGCACCACACTTATTCAGGTTTATAAATATAACCATGCACAGGGCAAATATATTCACTTTGAGGACCAATCTGCCTTGCGCAAAGTTTATAAATGACCCCCAAGGAGTTTCGCAATTTTTTTGCCATTTCGCTTATTTTTTGACGAACCCGAAACTATTGGCAAGCATTAACTATGCTTTTAACTACCAGATCCAAATCAAACTACAGGCACTCATCAATTGTCTTTTTTGTATTTAGCGGCCTTAATTCTTGTGCCGATGTGGGAGTTGAGCAGTCGTTTATCTAAAATGTTTCTCCTACTACAGGGGTAAACAAGTCCTAACAGACAAAAGACGCATCTGGAGTCTACTTGATTCAAGCCACAGGTTATAAAGCATTTTTCTCTTACAGAATCAAGGTCAGAAGTAGAAATAAGCAAAGCGGTTGAAATCTTGAGTTACTGCTGAAAGGATCTCTGTCTATTTGAAAAATCAAAACTGGCGCAGTTCAGCCATTGAATTCAGATCCATTCACTGAGCTCATCCCTAGTCATAGAATAAAGATGTTATAGACGATGAGATACTTTTTGAGAAATACAAGAGCAACACCAGCCAGAAAATGCATTTTCTACTTCACTGAGAAATATGTTTTGTTAGGCAAGTTTGTCCTGTTTCAATTTATTTCCTTACTCTTTTGCTTTGTAATTATCTCCTAATGGCCCCCGAACATCTGCCTTGTGAGACTCCCTCTCTCTTTGTGAACGTCGACTTTTAGAAATAAATTTTTTCCTATTCCAATTTTAATCAGAATTGTGTTTTGGGTTTGTAACAAAATAAAGATTTTCATTAATTTCCAATAAAATGTGACACGGCAAGAGCCATAAGTCAAGAAAGGATTGTTTGCTTTTTTTCCTAAAAATGTGGAAATTTTATATTCATATAACCACTAATTTGGCTATCGCTTAATGATAGTAATATACATCAAAGGGACATATCTTATCTGCAAAGATGAATATAAGGCTGTTTTTTTCCCCCTGACTAGAGTCTTTGATGTGTTTATTGGAATATTTTAAGTGCTGAATGCAAAAGCAGAGACAATGTGAACTCCCAGCAGGAGGTGGAAACCAAATACCCAGCTGCAGACTTTGTCCTTTTTAAAATAGAAAAATGCTGGATATAAGTTTTCAGAATTGCTGGCTGCAGCAGTTTATGTTAGTGGTGCCTTTTCAAAAGGGCTACACTTTGTGGAGAAATCTCAGTCAATTCAGACATTTCACTCAATTTAGAGCAATGGAAGGCATGCAGGAGCACCCATTGATGCAGGGGAACACTGGAGTTACTTAGGGTTGGACTGGGCCGGGAAAAACCTGGTGGATCCACTGACCCAGACCTGCTCCTGCTGTGCTGTCCCCTGGTCTCCCTGCAGCCCCCAATTGCATGCATATAGAGAATACCAGGAACATGCTGGAGGAGGGGTGGGGGTGGAGAGGGTTGCAGCACTAGGTTCCACCTCATGACTGAGGTGGGGGCCCCTTAGGCAGCAGCCCTGGTGGGCCCCGGAACCCCAAGTCCAACGCTGGAGCTACCTCTGCCCTGAAGTGGTAGTAATTCCAGGGTTGGACTGGGCTGGTGGGACACCAGGAAAAAAAACCCAGTGAACATCAGTCTTTGTGGGCCCCGCTGATCCAGACCTGCTTATGCTGTGCTGTCCCCTGATCTCCCCATGGCCCCCAATCGCACGGCAAATAGTGAAAACCAGGTACACGCTGGGGAGAGGGGGGTTGGGTTACTGGGTGAACCTCTTGGCTGAGGCAGGAGGCAAGGATGGGGGGCACCAAAGGCAGAACCCGGTGGGCCCAGGACCCCTCAATCCGATGCTGGAGCTACCTCCACCCTGAAGGTGACAGTAATTCCAGGGTCCTCACTACTGCAGACTGCTTCAACATACATAGTACGCGTGCTTCTAAACTTAGCATGAATTTTGAAATTAGGCACCAGGATATGTTGCCAACAATTTTGAATGTAATTGTATCAGATTTGCATCAAATTGGAAAGCACAATTGCATGTGTTTAAACAAATTGGAGAGGCACAGATCTGTGTTTGGTGACAATTATGCTGGGACAAAACATGCATGTGTTTAAAATCACACGGCACACTGCGTTCTTATATAATAAAATTAGCTTTTATGCAATGTCTATCTTCATGACTTCTGCAGTGTTTATCACTTGCAGTAGGAGTGTTTAAACAAAATAAAGAATAGACTCTGGAGAACCAATTGCTGATTAGTGATTCATTTATTCAAAACCAGTGCACGACATGTTTCGGGCCCAGTGGCCCTTCCTCAGGTGCTTGTACCAAGCACCTGAGGAAGGGCCACTGGGCCCGAAACATGTCGTGCACTAGTTTTGAATAAATGAATCACTAATCAGCAATTGGTTCTCCAGAGTCTATTCTTTATATTGTGAAAGTCACTAGGTCTGGCGGTGCCTAACTCTGAAGTTGAACCAAACTAAACAACGAAAGGACTACATCATCCAATAATTCATATCTGTGTTTAAACAAAACATGAACAGCATCTTTGTCCTAAAAGCTTACAATTATTATCCCAGAGACATAGATGTATATACTATATCTGTCTACATGTTTGCTGCACAGACAGCATTTATCCTTCCGTTGTTATTGCACCCACTGTTTACCCTTCATGTTGTCATTTGCTGCTCAATGTGCCTTTCTACTTTGTATGTTCTTTCAGAAATAAAGGCATTTTATTGCCAGCCCTTCCGTATCTCCAGCACCTTGCTGCTTCTGTTCCGTTTCAACCCCCCTCTTTTCCTCCTATTCTGTCCTTTCTCTCTCCTCTCCTCCAGCTGTGTCAGCAGGCACTGTCCCTCACTCAAGCTCATACTCTTTAATCAAAGATGATCACTCTCCAAGGTATCACTTTGAGTCAAACTGCTGGTTACAGACTATCTCTCTTGCTCTGGCCCCTTTCTTATTTCATTTTCCATCTCTGTTCTTTTATCATTTGCTTCTCTTTCATCCAGCTTCTTAGCCAAGTAACTTAATTCAGTTCAGATATTTAATAAAAATTCATGGAGCCCAACCACTGAGACATAGAAACACATGCTTTGGCTTTCCCTGCATTGCAACATTCACACCTTGAAATCTATTAGATTCTGTTAACACAACCTGTGCCAGGAAGTTTCTTGACATGTGGCGTGCACCTCTTCAAATGTCTTTATATACAGTATAAAATAATTCATGATGGGGAAGCTGCCATGATAATAATGCAGATGGCCCTCTCTATCAATGATAATAACATTGGTAGTGAACTGATGATGAATACATTTTTTGACCTTTACTTCTTAAAAAAAATTGGTGCTGATATTTCTCCAACAATCTCAGGACCCAGCATTAGAAAGCAGCAATGCTACTGTGATGCCCTTTATGTGGGTTCAGTAAAATGTATATCTTACCCAACAAATAAACTCTAAATCACATTAAACCTGGCCTTGGAAGAACTCAGATGTGAGCTCCATAGAGTCAAAATTTGTGTGTGTTGCCTTGTGTGTTTAGTGGCAACGTATGGGTAACATCAAGGCAGTTGGTAAAACGATCAATCGATTGCCTATTTTTTTTTGTTAAAAAGTGTGTTAAAAATTATTAACTTTTTGATACCCCCTCTGTCTAGAGTAGGAGTCCCCAACCTTTTTTTCCCACGAACCACAATAAAATGTTAACATATAAGAGCAAATCAGAATGCTAATAGTGGTGCCAAATAAGAGATGTGATTGGCTATTTGCTAGTCCCTATGTGGAAAGGCAGCCTACAAGAGGCTCTGTTTGGCAGTATACAGTATCTGTATTTTAAATAGGGATGTAGCGAACGTCGGAAAAAAAGTTCGCGAACATATTCGCGAACTTGCGCAAAAATGCGAGCGGTTCGCGAACGGTTCGCGAACCCCATAGACTTCAATGGGAAGGCGAACTTTAACATCTAAAAAAAAAATTTCTGGCCAGAAAAATGATTTTAAAGTTGTTTAAAGGGTGCAACGACCTGGACAGTGGCATGCCAGAGGGGGATCAAGGGCAAAAATGTATCTGAAAAATCTGCCTGTGTGTGCTTGGAAGAGATAGTGTAGGGGGAGAGCTGTTAGTGATTTCAGGGACAGATGATAGTAAGTTTGCTGGCTAGTAATCTGCTTGATACTGCTCTGTATTGGAGGGACAGAAGTCTGCAGGGATTTGAGGGACATTTTAGCTTAGGTAGCTTTGCTGGCTAGTAATCTACTGTTCTCTTTAAACAACTGCCATACGTTGACCTTGTAGGCATTGTTTGCCCAGTTTTTTTGGACGCAGCCACTGAAGCACAGTTGCCAGAAAAAATATGCCATATAAATGCTGAAAATAGTAATTTTTCGCCATACGTTGACCTTGTAGACATTGTTTGCCCAGTTTTTTTGGTTGCAGCCACTGAAGCACAGTTGCCAGAAAAAATATGCCATATAAATGCTGAAAATAGTCATTTTTTGCCATACGTTGACCTTGTAGGCATTGTTTGCCCAGTTTTTTTGGTCGCAGCCACTGAAGCACAGTTGCCAGAAAAAATATGCCATATAAATGCTGAAAATAGTCATTTTTTGCCATATACGTTGAGTCAACGTATGGCAAAAAATGACTATTTTCAGCATTTATATGGCATATTTTTTCTGGCCTCTGTGCTTCAGTGGCTGCGGCCAAAAAAACTGGGCAAACAATGCCTACAAGGTCAACTTATACACTACTACAGCGATGGATACGGATTACGTAAAATATATTATGGCTGCTTGAAAAAAGTCACTCCGGTGTTTTTTCTGGAGACGGTAATATTATAGATATTTAGACAGAATGTGAACAAGGTCACACAGCTAGATGGCAGTTGGTTGAATAACACACTGGGCAAAAAATGCCTACAGGGCAAATAATGCCTAAAAGGTCAACTTATACACTACTACAGCGGTAGTAAAATAAAAAAAAGTAAAATAAAAAAAAAATGAATATTAAAAAAACAAAATTAAAGTTGGTGCTGCTGAACTACTAGGAGCAGCAGATTAGCACACCAGTCCCACTCCCCAACACTGCTAGACTAATAGCACTGGGCTCTTATAGTAGTAGTAGTAGTAGTAGTAAAACAACAAAAAAATAAATAAAAGCAGTCCTTACAAGGACTACTGTTATTGCAGCAGTCAGCAGATGAGATCAGAAGCAGGACAGCTGCCCACAGCAGCTACATACAGAGCACTGCAGTAGAAGGTAGATTACTAGCCAGCAAAGCTACCTAAGCTTAAATGTCCCTCAAACCCCTGCAGACTTCTGTCCCTCCAATAACAGAGCAGTATCAAAACGATTACTAGCCAGCAAACTTTCAACTGTCCCTGAAATCACTAACAGGCAGCAGCTCTCTCCCTACACTATCTCTTCAGCACACACAGGCAGAGTGAAAAAACGCTGCAGGGCTTCGGTTTTTATAGGGAAGGGGAGTGGTCCAGGGGAGAGCTTCCTGATTGGCTGCCATGTACCTGCTGGTCTGGGGTGAGAGGGCAAAAAAAAGCGCCAACAATGGCGAACCCAAAATGGCGAACGTCGCGCGACGTTCGCGAACTTCCGGCGAGCGCGAACACCCGATGTTCGCGCGAACAAGTTCGCCGGCGAACAGTTCGCGACATCTCTAATTTTAAACAACCAAAATTTGCCTCCAAGCCTGGAATTCAAAAATAACCACCTGCTTTGAGGCCACTGGGAACAATATTCAGTGGGTTAGGGATCATCACTAGGGATGGGCAAATTTCTTCACCTTGATTATTCCTGGAAATTACGCCCATAGACTTGTATGGTGTTGTGCACCAAGAAAAATTTTTTTTTAGATGCCCATAGACTAATGGGCATCTGCGATATTTCTCTAGCAGCGATTTTTTGGCAAAACAAATGGGTCAAGTTCGTCCAAGCCTAATCATCACTGGTTTAGCCAATACTACAATCCCTTCTCTGCCAGTATAATGAGTCATTATCGAGTTAGTGAAAAATATTTATGAAAAGAACATTATTAAAAAAGTGACACACTATATTAATTCCATCACTGCCCTGTCCATGGTCATCAAACAGATTCTTATCCATTTTTACTCTATTTATTTTTGTATCCAAAAAGCAAGAGCTGACAGGCAGCTTTGCTGGAACCAAACTGTTTTGACAAGATCTGTAGGACGGCTGTTCTGCTTCTGTGAGCCTCAAGCCTGCAGGGGGCCAGCTATGATCTACCACTTTCAGCAATTAGACTGAAGAAGTCTGAGAAACAATGAAGAGAGTTTTGACAATGAAACAGAATCCATATCCTAACTTTTTATTCTGCATTTTGTGTTTACTCTTCAAAGGTTTCCATGCTTGTCCCTCATAGAGCTGTATAGGTTTTCCCCAATGGAGACGTTTAGGAATTGGAAATGTTTCTTCAATTATAGCTCCGGTTCAACTGTATACAGTACAACGTGCATGATTTAAAAAGCTTAGTTCAATGCAGCCAGCTACAGTATATCAAGTATACAGGTATAGGACCTGTTATCCAGAATTTACTTGGGACCTGGTGTTTTCCGGATAAGGAATCTTTCCATTCCTTAAGTGTGCTAAAAAAAAGCTTGTTTTGTCCCCAATATGATTAATGATATCTTAGATTGGATTGTACTGGTTTATTAGTACAGAAAAAAATGAAATCAGTTTTAAATATTTGTGTAATTTCATTAAAATGGAGATGCCCATCCCGTAATTAGGAGATTTCTGGATCACGCGTTTCTGGATAACAGCTCCCATACCTGTAATAAATTATGGTTTGCAGAACACAGGGATATTTGATACTGGCTTTTGGGACTCTGGGTTAGGAGGGCTACTGCAAATAGGAAAGTAGAAAGCTCACTGCTTCTATCTTACCCTCTCTTTGTCAAATTATCATTAATTGAATAAATTGCTCCACATTTTTTAACAAGAATTACAACATTGTAACAATCAGAAATTCAGATTTTAAGATGTGTTTTCCACAATGAGACAAATCATATAAATTTGACTGAATCCTTAACCCTCACTTGCAATTTGCAGAGGAGATTAATAACTTAGAAGAGTGTTAGAGTTCATTTACTGAACTCTAACACCCCAAAGAGAAGAATGGTGTATGGCTGCTCAAAGCAAAAACAAAAACATGTATCTGCATTAATAATTGTGCTAATCTATCTGGTTCTCAAGTTTGATCTTTGAACTGTCCCTTAAATTTTAAAAGCATTTGTATTTGAGTTAAGCTTTAGTTAGACATGAAAAAAATACATACCTTTTTCTAAAAAATTTGGCAGTAGCTTTACCCTCATACATTAGCATACACATAAGCATCCATAAAAGATAAACCTTAATTGTAAACTGGGCTTATGTTATCTTTAAGCTACTAATCAGCGAAAAACATCTGCCCATCTGCCATGTACCAGTATCTGGGTTTTTTTCTATGCCTGGGAGTAGTTAAAAACCATTCAAGAATCATTTTCGCACATCATTCGATATAATTAAATGTAAAACAAATGTATTTGTATGTAATGCATCTTTTTCTTTTGTAGGGTTAGCATTTGTTCATAATCAATTTGTGTACAAAATTACCGTTGCTCTATCTTTTAGTGCAGAATTCTCCATAAATCTCCATAATTCTCCATGTTTGAGATATTGGGTCTTCAGGATCTCCTCCAAAGTAGCTTCATGCAAAGGAGATCAACTCAGCTGAAATAAATGGCATAATAATCTGAGAAAATGGATTCTACAGGGGGCTGGAGAAGATTTTTTTATCTTCTGTTTTCTTCCTATCGAGCAGGAAAACAGATGAAAGTATGGTAGTCCTTTATTGTTTTAGCACGATGGGATATAGCTGCAGTCATTCTTTAGCTGACATTAACTTGAAAAGCACTGGGTATGAAATATTGATGCTAAATCTGCATGTTACCTACTACAAGTACTAAGGGCACTTGCCAGTGGAGTCTTAATCTTTTGCATACTGAGAAATGTATGTACATATGAAATGTATATACAATACCTCTTGTTTCTTATTTACATATAAGCTTAGATTAAAGAGTCATCTCTTGGTTTGCTTTAAACTTTTTCATTTATGAAAAACCTTTCAGTTTGAGAATGGATTCCAGAAAAAAAGGAATAGTTGAGCTTAATTAAATACATGTGTTCCACTACACTGCAAGCTTGTAACACAACTGTGAATTCAACACCAAAAAATCGTGGTAAACAACTGGACACCAGTAGTGATAAGTGACCATTGATTCACCACAAAGCAAGCTAGTTCAGGAAGTAACAACATATAAATTAAAACGTAACTTTTACTGTCTTTCACTGTAAAAACACGCTCTCAGAAGTACACACCCACTAGCCAACCAATCTGTCGGCAGTGCTGGACAATGTCCCTAAAATTGACACACAATTAAAAATATATTAAGCGCAAGGTGGATCGGTGGGGTCTCTAAGAGACATCACTGGTTGTTATTAAGAAAATTCTTTTTTAACCCTCCCAAATACAGGGAGACCACAAACACCGCTCCCTCCCTTCCAAGCAGACTCCCCCGTGCCAAACCTGCCTATCTATGTCGGGACTGCGTGGGAGCTAAGCACTCCACCGTCCACCTATGCTCGCCCGGGGCGGTTACAAAAGGGATAAAACTACAAGTGTGCTTTATTGCCAATCAGGTGCAGTTGTGGCCACTATTTTCAAGGCCTGGCATCATTTCCAGTGTTGGTCATGCAATTGATGTCTGCATCCAATTCTGTAAACAGGGGTATGTTGCAAATGTTGGCACTGAGCGAGTGAAGGGAATCCTGAAGCTACTGATTGGTCATGAAGTGGTGGTAGCTCCAGGGTTCCCCTTCCTTCAATAGGCACAGCAGCACCCGATTCAAAACTGAAGCCAAAAAGGACTGAGCGGCAACTAGAAGGTGTAAAGGTGCATGGAGTACATGGAGGTGTATGGAGTACATTTTGATGCATGGAGTACATGGAGGTGTATGGAGTACATTTTGATGCAAGGACCTTTAATAATAGGGTTTTTTTAATGATAGGGTAAATCACTGTGGGTAGCCGTAAGTTACCCATTGCTTTTGCAGATGTAAACGAGCCCTCATAGGGCTTATTTAAAATGGATAGGTGCAAAAAAAATTGCTTAAAATGACTTTAATGCATAAGGAGCAAAGCACAACAATTAGCATGCTCTGGGATTCCTGTACCCAACACCAGCCTTGATTAGACAGTAAGTAAAGGGCTCCCTTACTGTGTTTCTCCTATAGGTGGACCTGGTAGTGGCTGAAATCAATCACAAAGGAAGGGTGTCTAATTGCATTATTACTATTATTACTATTATTATTATTATTATTACCATGTATTTTTAGAGCACCAACATATTGTGCAGCTCTGTAAAATAAATAAAAAAATGTATACAAAAGAAAACACATGAATTACATACATAGAACATACAGAGTTACATTCATAATGACCAGTACTGGTACAAAAGGTGAGGAAGGCCCTGTGCAAAAGAGCTTAAAAACGAGAAAAAAAAAAGGTAAGGATACACAAGGGGGCAGATTTATCAAGGGTCGAATTTCGAAGTGAAAAAAACTTCGAAATTCGACCATCGAATAGGGTAGTCCGACATTCGAAGTCGAAGGATTTTTAAGATCGTACGATCGTACTTCGAATCGTACAATTTAATCCTTTGACTTCTCAAAACTAAGCCAAATAATGGCTATAGGTTCTAGGAGGTCCCCATAGGCTAACATAGCAATTTGGCAGGTTTAAGGTGGCGAAGTGTCAAACTCAAAGTTTTTTAAAGAGACAGTACTCAATTTTTGAATGGTCGAATTTGTGAAGCATTTTCACTTCGAATTGAAGTCGAATTTGGCCTATTCGATGGTCGAAGTACCCAAAAATTACTTCGAAATTAGATTTTTTTTAATTTGAATATTCACTTGGACCTGCCCAAGGTGTGGAAGTGGGCAGATCAGAAATAAGCAAGGTGAGTGATGTAGCATATGGCATTGCAAGTAGCAGAAAATGTTTTGGAAACATGAAAGTGCAGAGAGGAGAAATACAGGAAAAAACATTTTGAAGTGTGAAGTAATTACTGTTTTCTTGTTTCCCAGTTGGTTCAAAGTTGATAGAAGAGAATCCAGTTCCTTGAGTCTTGTCAATGCTCATGTTCCACCTGTATTTCATCCTTTTAGGCTTTGTGGTCAATTGTGAATAATTTACTAGTAGTGAAGGGCGATTTTATTCGCCACTCGCCAGGCATGGAATCACGACGAATTTCCCCACTTGCCCCTGCGAATGTTTCCACAAAACTGATGTGAAAATTCGCCGTGGAGAAAGCCGTGGCAACGAAAAAAAATTGTTGCTCATCAAAATTGAAAAGCGCCAAAATTATATTCACACCTATTGACTTCAAAGTTTTTCGTAAACTTTTTGACGTATTGTGAATTTTTCCGGAGTTTCTCAAATTTTTCACAAAACGGGACAAATTCACACACTCACTATTCACTATTTAATATTCAGCACAGTCTGACTGCATTACAAATATGTTGTATTTCTGGAAAAGGAAAGGATGTTAAAAATAGCTATTGCATCGTCTAGCTTACAAAAAACTTGAATCAATATTTTGACATTTTATTAAGCTGAAGTTCGGTTTTCAGAATGAATAAACAGATGGATGCTAAGGAAACAGAAATCTTCTGTTCAGCCCTTATTTAATTCATGACACAGTCGTAGCAATGGTTTCTATTGTGTAATTTCAATTGCCATGCAAGGCAAAGACGACAAAGGTTTACACATGTATATTAGCACCAGGCAGATGATTTTTTTTTTTCTTTTGTCTTGGAGCTATTGTTGATATTGACTAAAGTGAAAATGACGGGAGTTTTGATTCATCCCTTCAATTCTGTAGGAACTAGCCTATTTATACCCTTTGACAGCAATGTGTATTTAATAAACCGTAAATGTTAGAAACCCTACTGCAGTATATTAGTGTGCATTGGTGGAAAAACATATATATAACACAAACTGGGTGTCATTAGAACTCTGCACCACAGGGCGGAATGTGTAGCAACTGATACAGAGTTCAATGACAAGGAGCAGAAACATCTCAGAGGAGCATTGAAAGCGTGTGGCTACCCAGGATAGGCCTTTGTCAAAACAGCAGCAACCAAGCCCAACAGGAACACCAAAAGAAACCGCCCGGAGACACATAATAGGCAAAACATAGTCATCCCATATGTAGTGGAGTGTCTGAGAAACTCAGGAGGATTTTCAACAAAGACCATGTCCCTGTGTTTTTTAAACCTAGCAACACACTGAGACAAAAACTGGTACACCAAAAGGATCCAACGCCTAAAAAAAAAAAAAGCAGTGTGACGGAGTTCAGTGTAGCGAGGAATGCACAGATCTATACATTGGGGAGACAAAACAATTGCTCAACAAGCGAATGGCTCAGCATAGGAGGGTGAACTCTACAGGGCAAGACTTGGCTGTCTTTCTACACCTAAAAGACAAGGGACACTCCTTTGAAGATAACAATGTCCAAATCTTGGATAAAGAAGACCACTGGTTTGAAAGAGGCGTGAAAGAGGCGTGAAAGAGGCGATTCATGTCAAGGTGGAGAAACCATCCCTGAACAGAGGCGGGGGCCTTTGACACCACCTGTCTGCTACATACAATGCTGTTCTAACATCTGTACCCCGGCGGATTCAGAACACTTCACACGTCCATTCATGCAACTCTCACAAGTAACACCTGCAGAACTGCTGCTGCTCGGATGAGTAGTGAAACCTCTTCAATAATTACCCAGCAAGTCCAGTTGTTTTTTTTTTTAATTACTTATATTAGATATACCATGACCTGGATGAATGAAAATCTTCATAGTTTACAGTCATATATATATAACAGTTTGTGTGTCAATTTATTTCCCTCGGCACTAACTGGATCAATTACCCCACATATTTAACAAACCAAAATGATGCCTATTTTGCAATAAAGTAGTCATTACCACATTGGTAAGGAATTCTATAATGTTGTGCAACATTTTTTACCCATGAGTCACATTCAAAAGTCCCTGGAGGTGCCAAATAAGGGCTGTGATTAGCTATTTGGTAGCCCCTATTTAGACTGGCAGCCTACAGGAGGTTCTGTTTGGCAGTATGCCTGGTTTTATATATCTAAAACATGCCTCCAAGCCAGGAATTCTTACATAAGCACTTGCTTTGAGGCCACTGAGAGCAACATCCATGGGGTTGATGAGCAACTTATTGCTTGTGAGCCACTGGTTGGGGGTCTCTGATTTAGAGAGTAAAGAAACTCTCTTTAGGCTTATGGTAAAAACTTTTCTCCTCTTAGACAAGGTATATCCATGACTGTAAGAAGGTATTGCTTTGTGATGGCAGTAATGCAGTGGCAGTCATTCATAGATACAGATATGTAGGGAGCACTACTCAAACTTCTCTGGTGCTGATATATAGTGGTGCTTTTCCTTTATTAAGCCATATTTGCCACACAAAGTATAGAATATTGTTTCAGGGGGGGTCTACACCTCCCTTCGCCAGTTATACCATTAAAAGATATATAAAGCTATGTACAGACAGGGTCGGACTGGGCCAACGGGATATCTGGAAAAAACCCGGTGGGCCCCCACTGGCCCAGACCCCAGATCCCAATCTGCCGGGCCACGCAAAAAAAATTTGCGGCGATGCGTGCCGGCCTTGTGCGCATTAGTGTTTGTGCCACCATTAGCAAATGCTCACGGGTTTTTAACTCAGTGGGCCAATAATGTCCAGTCCAACACTGTGTACAGATAAACTATAATATAGTGAATGTAACATGTAACGAAATAGACAATGGCTTCACTTGGATTGCATTGTATTGTATGTAATTATATAGTATCACATATGTACACAGTTCTTTACAAGGCATAAACACAAACAGGAGTACAATTATTATAAATGAAACAGCAAGAATATGTAATAATTACTAAGATTTTCAGATAATAAATTCGCTGAATTGCGCCAAAAATTCCCTGGCGTCAAAATATATTTAACGCTTGTGACAATTCTGACTCCAGCGACAATTCCGACGCCTGCGACAATTCTAGGCGCCCATAGACTTCAATGATCATCTGAATTGTTGCCGGCGTCAAAAATATTTTAACACCAGCATCAAAATTTGCGTTTCGCAAATTTTTCACCGTTTCACAAATTTCGTGAATTTTTCGGCGAAGTAAAACGGGAGAAATTCGCCTATCACTAATGCTTACCAGTGGCAAAGAATTAGTAATGACCAGTGCACTGCCATTATTATGCTACATTACTATACACATTTTATCCATTTTAATTGTTATCTAACATGGATCAATAAAATTAAAATGTTTCCCAAAGACAAGAATATTAATGTTCTTGTTTTCATTCTTAGCAAATATAGTCCAACTTTCTATTCCAACAGCAGAGCATTAGATTCTCAATTACAGCACTGCTATGCTACCTACATGATTTAGCAAATGTGCATATAAATTTGCAGTAGCATGGGATCTATCAACATTTGAATTTGTAAACTTTCTAATTTTTCTTAATTTAAAAAAAAATCTAAAATTACTGCACAACTTTGGTGGTAGAAAAAAAAGCAACCCTAGGCAAATAGATATGAGCTTTTAAATGGCCCCTATTAACTACTACATGAACTCAACTTTTTACACTCAAGTTTTTTTAGGTTTTTATGCTTTGTAAAATTGAATTCATTAGTTTTAGTGCAAAAAAAACGCAAATCACAGTAAAAATTTTAAATAAATTGTTGATAATTCAGTCATTAAGTTTTAGGGACTGATTTACCAAAATCCAAAATTTTTTGTTTTTTCTCCCCCCACTACATTAATTATTCCTCTTTCTATTTTCTCAAAGCAATGACACCTAAGTAAATCCTTATGGAGTTGTATAAAGTTCCCACAGGCTTCTATTGATTACATTTACAAACCCAATTCACAGGGAACTCACACTAGTTTCAGTATGGGATTTATCTGACATTTATAGAATTCAGGTTCATCCTAACTGTAGCTAAATGAGGTTTTTTTTTTTTTTTTACAGTTAATTGATTTCTCAGATTTGAATATGAGCATTGTTGGTTGGTTTTATTTTGATGATCTTCGCGGGAGGACAGGGTTGAACTGGGGGGTCGCCCCTGCCGCAAAGCCTCCTCAGGGCACCCCTGTCACAACACTCCCCCAGCCCCCACCCCACTGCCAGGGGCAGCTGTGGCAGCAGGGCCGGAACTAGGGGTAGGCAGAGTAGGCACGTGCCTAGGGCGCAAAGCTGAGGGGGCGCCAGGCACGTACCTGCTCTGTCGCCTACCCGTGTCCGGTCCCGTCTCTCCTCGACTGGCGTAAATGTGCTTCTGTGCATTTGCACTGGAGCGCACTTTCTCGCATGCGCAGTCGAGCGCGCGCAGAGCCAGCGCCTTGGCCCGCCAGGCTGCCTAGGGTGCCTGGCCGGGTTGGCCCGGCTCTGGGTGGCAGATTCGCCAGGGAGTTGGTCTGGGCTCACGTGTTTTTCCTGGTGTCCACCAGCCCAGTTCAACCCTATTGGAGGATGATGATGGATTTGGTGCATCTCTAATAAAAGAGGAATTCTCAAGTAGGTAACTACTAGCATAGAAAAGATCTGACTAATGTTCCCACTGGATAGAATGATTCTCATCACCTCTCAGCTCCCAAGATGCTCAGACAAGAAAATACAAGAAAATGGATAAACCAGAGAAAAACCTGAATCTGTGGGGAAAAAGCTAAGATCAAGCTAAGGGTGATGTCTTGAGCTGACCTTTTAAAATCTGCCCATAATCTGTACACATGATAACAGACATTAAAAACACTACATTACATAAACACTTTGGCTTCCAACATTGTTACCACCATGAGGCTAAATGAAAGCAGAGTGGATCTCTATGTATCAATTTTGCTCTGGAGATCATAACTAAGTGGATCAATGGGTCATTTCAACAGCAATTGCTCACACAGTTTGTTAAAATAGCTTAAAGTACTTTAGGTCTAAAAACAGCAGGTAATGTTGCACAGTTTTCAGACCCCTTGGTAGTCCCTCTAACCTAAAATTATTTGGCTGTATTACATGTTGTATTACAGGTATGGCATCTGTTATCTGAAACCCGTTATCTAGAAAGCTTTGAATTACGAGAAGACCATCTCCCTAGACTCCATTATAATCAAATAATTAAAATTTTTTAAAAACGATTTCCATATCTCTGGAGTAATAAAACAGTACCTTATACTTGATTCCATCGAAGATGTAATTAATTCTTAATGAAGCAAAACAATCCTATGAGGTTCCATTGATATGATATTTAGTAGACTAAAGGTATGGAGACCTAAATTAAGGAAAGACACATTTTCTTTAAAACCCCAGGTTTGAAGCATTTGGTTAACAGGTCCCATACCTGTATGCCCATAGTTGTACTTACACAAATATTTAACAACCCTCTAACAAATTCCCTGTGTCAGCAACACTGCACATGCTCAGTGTCCTCTGGGTTGCTATTGAGAAACTAAACTTAGGGGGTCATCAAACTATTGTCAGAAAGTAATGCTTTCACTGAAGCTTATTCTACAGAGCTGAATAATTAATCTTATTATTATTATTATTATTAATATTATTATTATTATATTATTATTATAATATTAGTAAAGGAATTAAAAAAAAACAACTTAACAGTTTTTGAATATTCAAAATTATTCGGAAGCCCGTGGACTTTAATGCATTTGAACAAAATAGTCATGCGTATGAATATTGTCGCACATCAAAATTATTTTGACGCACATTGACTTCAATGCGTTTCACACATTTTCACAATTATGCAAATGTTTTTGCCATTTCGCTAATTATTGGACAGCAAATTTGTCCATCACTAACCAGGGTATAGTGAAACATATTTTTATTACAGTTTAAAGAGGACCCCACGACCAAATACAATGCAATGTTGAGGGGTGGGGGGCAAGTATGGCTTGAGCAGTCAAAATACTTCTTGTAAGTGTGAAGTGAAATCAGTAAACCATTAATTGGTGTGTGAGAGAAGAGTGGTCAAGATGAGGGTTTAAATTATAGGCTGGGATGAAGGGTGTGCAATCGGATGGAGAGAGAGAGTTGCAGAAGATGCAGAATGTGAAAAGTCCTGGATGCAGGAATATGAAGAAGTAATAAGTGGGGAGGGGTGAAGGAGGCTGTGTGACTGAAAGTTCTGTTTTGGGGTGTGCTTGGTAATTAGAGAGGCGATACATGGTTTTGCAGCATTAATTTATAAGTAAATTCTTGTTAGACAGACTAGCAGAGAAGGGCAACGCATTTGGAGCAGCGGTAGAGGTTTATCAATCTGGCAGCAATGATCTTGATGGATTGGAGAAGGGTCAAGTTAGACAGGGGGAGTGTGTTACAGTTGTCTGTATGGAATATAATGATAGCATGGATGAAAATTTTGGTTAAATATAAAAAATATTCCGAAGGTGAAGGCCACATGAACATTTGGAAGGTAGAGAGAAAGTAAAAGTGTCTCCTATGCACCCAAATGACCTGATTAGCTGACAATACCTGAGAGTTAGAATGGGTAAAAGAACAAAGCTTTGAGATACTGTACCTCAGCTGAAAAATGGCAAGTTGAGGAAATGGCAATGGTATTGTTGATATAGAATTGAAATGATTGATTAGAAATATTAGAAGAGATCTTTGATAATTAACATGCTTTTATTGTAAATTTACAGTGTGTTGTGATTTGGTCCCTAAGCTTGGGTAACTGACTCCAGCTCAGAACATGCATGCTTTAAATCAACAAATTAGAAAATGGGTATCTCCTTTGACAAGTTCAGAGGCACTGATACAAAAGGTCAGTCATGGCCTTGGGCTGCTACAGACGCAGAAGGTGTAGCATTTCTAGCCTAATTCTTTGTTGAGCTTTAGTTCTATTGCTAATGGAGTTATCCTACATTTTAAAGGTGGATATGAGGTCCATATTCAAGCAACAACCACAGTTGAGGTAATTCTGTATTAAAATGATGAACCTATCTGCATTTGGTGTCATATGAGGATCATCTGTTAAGAATGACCTAAAGTCAAGATGCATTAACAGATAAATGGTTTGTGCAATGTATATGTTACAAATACACATTTTATCCCAATAAGAGTAGTCATATCTTTTGGATTTTTTAATGATTCACTGCCATCAAGAGGGGCCTGAGGCACCAGCCTACTATGCCATAAAAAAAGCAAATAGGGAATTATCTTAATGCAGATTTTGATGCTTTTAGTAGAAATAGGATCAGATTCATTTAATCTATATTACTTTCATCCTGTCCGATTGCTATGAAGAAGAGAAATACTTCTGGGAAAAACAGTCACTCACACTACTTCACTATAAAACATTGATGACCTTACTCAGTAGGGAAGCCATTTATGTGTTACTTTGCTTTGATATATCTGTGATGTGTCTTGAGAAACATTTGCTTAATATTCCCCAATAATAAGCCCATATGGTATTTCTGGTTGAAAGTAGTGTATATATCAAGGGGTTCAAAACAGTGGTAGAGACAGTAGGTGTCTAACAACTTGAGCTTCAGAAATCATTGGCTTCTTCATTTTCTTGGTCCAAGGTTCTCTAAAGAGGGTTCCCTTGGCAAAATCATTTCAGTTCAGCATAATCCTTAAGGTGCACAAACTAGCAGATGAATGTTTCAACATTTCTACAGTACTTTTGACTACAACCACAGTCATTTTATAGGGAGGTTATTATAGAATATATGAAAACTACGGCTTCAGGCCAGGGTCACCATACAGTGTTTTATTTGTACCTGAAAACAATATGCAATAAGGAAATATAATATAAGAAATTATAATAAAGATATAAGATATAATATTATTTGTCACTAACCTTGTATCTGATGTATTTATTACCAATACTCCAGGTTAACAGGTTTAATCTTAAAAATTATCAGCATGAGTAAAATAGATAAACCAATCAAAGGCAAAATATACACCTTTTATAAAAGCCTTATAGTACAATGCATGCCATGGAACTCATATTAGAAGCTTATAGACACTACATGGTGTAAAGGTATTTTCCTGGTCAACCCCAATCTGTTCATAGATGGTAAATGATCACATGATATCAAACAGAATAAACCTATATATAATGTAACATTTTGGCAGCACATTTTAGGACCAAAAGGGCCCTGGCATATTAGAAGCCCAAGTCAAATACCTGTTCTTTCCTGCCATATAACCAGCCCTGTCTTTGTGCCAGAACTTCATTGTTATATGTAAGAAATAGATGTTTCCTTCAGCATATGCTAAGAAGTTACAGAACAGATGTTAAATTTATTTATAATAGCACTGCCCAGGATAAAATGTTCCTTTCAAGCTCCCGAGGCTTTTCTGAAAAATTTCCATTGTTCTGTATCCACATATAAAGCATTAGCATCTTAACTGTATTAAGGGTTCAGTTTTGAACAAACCAACCGATACATTTGGATTGTGTATGTAAAAATGCATGTTGAAAAGGGCCTTTGTAGTGTACCTGAAAGCAAAGAAAGTAAGAGTGAGGAAACAGGAGCAGTTTATAATTCATGACTTTTATGTCAAAGATACTGTCCCTTCTGTGAAGGATCCAATAGGAATGAGTAACAATAAATTAAAAAGTGCTGACACTTCTGAAGAACATGACTAGTGTAGTAACAATTATTAGGGACAACTGCCATTGACTTCTACATGATTTCAACAGGTTTCAGAATTGTCACAGTTTTGTCAGATCACATGATAAATCCTGGAAAAGTCACACTTTTTAATGCAACTTTTTTTGTTTTTTGGCATCAAAAAGTCCTGAAAAAGTTACAGTTTAGTAAATCGCCCCTCAAGTTAAAAGAATAGGCAAAACATTTTGAATGCACACACCATTTATTTTGGCGATCAGTGGTGTATATTGAACAATTTTGTTCAAGCTTCAGACACAGTTTATTCATTACATTTAATTTTTATACTCCATTTAAGGTCGCCCCTTATTATTTTAAGTGTTTGTCTACTAATGGACTTAGGAGTAGTTGACCACGTTAGCCCAACATGAATGGAAATTTAACATGCCTTACATGAACCCCAGCTGCAAGATCCCAACACTACTACAAATCAATGGGAATAGAACCACCTTTGAACATGACATACATCTTGTAATGTATTAATCGTTAATATAGTTTATAGATAAAATGTCTGTTTATTAATATATGAAGTCAAGGTTCTTTCTCTGTGAGCCTTCTAGTAATATAGCCAAGGGTTTTTTCCCCTTCTGACTTTTTCAAAAGAACAGTACCTTATAAGGGAAGAAGTGATTGTTGACTTACATTTTATCCATAATGTTTATGGATAAAATGTCTATGAATTAATGCATGAAGTCTAGGTACTTATTCTGAGAGCCTCCTTGTTATTTAGTTAAGGGTTTTTCCCACTTCTTTCAAAAGAACAATATGTTATAATGGAGGAAGTTACTGTTGCTTTCTGCAAGTCCAAAAATGGTCTTTTAGAGTCATTAATTTAAAAATCCCTAAGAAGCCGCCTATAAATCAAAAGGAAAAAATAAAGAAGAAGATGATTTTGATGGCTTGTTGTAGTGTAGTTTAGACTAGGGGGCCTATTTACTAACATTAACATTTCTATTTTTTTTTTATGAATCATATTTTTCTCTAAAATTTTTTGTTTTTTATCTCTCTAAAACTCTAAAATATCAAGATTTATTATGGGGGTTATTTACTGAAACTCAAATTAATCTTATTTTTATTAAAACAAAGTCGACCTAACTCCCTTCCACAAATTGAACTCATTTATCCATAATTTTCTCAAAGTTGGAGCAACAAAACATAGTTACAAATCTATTTGAATTCGTATTGACGCTCCGAACACTCAACTTTATCAAATTATCACTGTAAAAATTTGATTTTCTTGCATTATTGGTCAAAAATCCCAACTTTATAGGATTTTCCTGTGCAGATCACGTCAAGAAACGACTTCAAGGAAATCTGCTATTGATTCTACAAGACCTCAACAGGTTTGAGATGGAGTATTTTCAGATTCAGATTTTTAGTAGATTTAGCGTATAATAATTTCGTTTTTTCCCTTTATAATATCGACCAGATAAATCTGAGGCTAAATAAATGGGCCCCTTAATGTACAAAACCATGAAAAACTGTCCCATAGAAGTCAGTGGGAGCTGCATTGATCATATTGATCTTTTTTTTTAGCCACTGAGACTTTTAAAGGTTTTTTGGTTAGTAATTGTCCAAAAGACTCCAATTTTTTTAAAGTTTTTTTATTTTTTAGCACATTGATCGTGTTATTTTCATCATACTTTTTTAATTTGGATTTTAATAATTTACTGTACATAACCAATATGGAGCAGGCACTCAATAAGGCAAACTTCCACCAGGCAGATAGTTCAGAGTGAAGAAAGTTTATTGTGTCCACAGCCTGAAACAAACACTTAATCGTAGGCTATGATTAAGTCTTTGTAACACGGAACGCGTCAGGCTCTCTGAACTATCTGCCTGGTGGAAGTTTGCCTTATTGAGTGCCTGCTCCATATTGGTTTTGTCGGTCTGTCCTTTCCCCCATGCTGAGGGCTCATGGTGGTGCACCTGGGCCACTTCCCCTGTGTAGTGAGTAACCTTTATACTCTTTGGAGACCCTAACAACACATATGTATTTTCGAAATTACTGTACATACCAATATGAGGATTGGTGGATTTAGAAAAATTTAGTTTATTCATGTTTTCAAAAATATCTAAAACCACTAAAATTCAAATTTTGAAAAATAAGCCTCTGAGCAATGTGATGTGAAAAGTCCCCATGTTGCATAAATAATGACTAGAGGGACTGAGCAGCAAAGCTGCGACCTGTATTTGTTTTGGCTTGTTTCTTGCCACCTTTTGGATTTTTTTGGGCAAAACACTGGCCTATAATGCAAGTATTTATAATATAAATAATCATGAGCATAATGTTTTGAAAACCTCTGTAAATTATAAAATTAAAAATCATATTACAATTTAAAAGAAGCATTGACATTTCAAAATTAAAATGTAAGTACAAGTAAATGTAAGTACATGTAAATGTAAGGGCACTAACAATTAACATTACAAATACAGTAACTCGTGTATCGATTTATTTTAAAAGCTGTAACACCCATTGCCAAGGTGTGATTCCATAAAACTGCTGTAATAGTTCAATTAATATGATAAGAATCAAATAAATCTCGGAGCTGGATTAGAGAAGGGCAATCTAGGCTGGCCAAAATGCTGTTAACCTCAGTCAACTTCTATTTTTCTGTGTATGTCCCTTTTGCAATAGCTTGTCATAGACGTATTCATGTTGGAGGAAAATGAGATTGAAAATAGAGTACTTTCGTAACAGAATGTTTTTCTCTAAAGCAACAAGCCACATAAATGCTTAATATTTCAATTGCACTGAGGGCCATCTCAAAGAAAATGAGGGCTGCAGATGTTACGTATCAAGGGCAATTAAATATTTTCTGAATGCATTATTTGACAGTCAGGTCTGCCATGCTTGCATACAAAAGATGGTGAAGAAAGGAACACAGGGAGCAGTCATTTAAACTGAGAATTCATATATTGTGACTAGATGTTTTAGTAATTACAGCAAATTCTGAAAAAAAAATTACATGTTTTTTTATATTAACGTCTTTGGGGAGTTGTCTTTAGTGTGCTGCTAATGTTGGCAAAAGTAGAAGGGGAGAGTGGGATATCAGTTCCCTCTCATGATCACAAGGGCAACTTTAGAACACAGGGGCAAATGGATTTAAATTTGAACTGGGAACTCCTAATGAATTTCCAGTCATTCAAATTTTATCAAATCTGTTAACGCTTTCCTGACTGTAGCACGTCGATCAACACATTATCTGCTTTAGGCAAGATGTCAGTTTGTCATAATGTGTTCCACTGCTTTGAACTGTCAAAGTCCACGTGGAGTTGGCAGTTGAATTAATAGCTTAGGTGCTCTATAATTGGGTTTGTCTTAGGTTATCTCACGACATAGGCAGGGACAAATACCTGCCTTACATCCCCAAACTGGCCTGGAAATAATGAACTCTTACCATTTCTTTTCTGTTGGAATCTTTATCAGCCACAGCTTGATTACACAGATACATATGTGTTAAAGGACCAGTAACATCAAAAAATTTTTTTAAAAAATTCGTTAGTACACAATGAAAAAAAACCCCAACACAAATTATACTTTAAAAAAGCAAAGTCTTTATTAAGAAATAACTTACAGAACTCTGCTTCCTGTCTTGTACAGAAACGGCGAAAGGGCGACCATCCATTGAGCGGCACTTGATTTCTCCTCCCTGGCTCTCTGCTGCTGGATCTTTTAGCTGCCACATTCTGTGCTTTCTGTAGTACAGCAGCGCTTCCAGCATGAACTTTCTGCAGATCTGCGGTGCCTTGCTCATCGGTTTCAGCCGCGGTGCAATTACCAACATCCCCGAGGCGCCTTCTGCATTCACTAATTATCCCAGATCTATGGGTACAGGATGGGAAGGTCCGGACATTAAAAGCCGGCTCTGGATGCTGCTGCTGCCCTTCGCCTCTTGAGCCGGTTGATCTCTTACTGCTGCCCCTGCGCACCGGCACCGTATCTTCCTGGCCCAGTCTCCCCTCTTGCTGGCTTCCCGGGAACAACTGCCGGCGAATTGCTTTGTTTGAATTCCATTTCCGACGCATTCCATTTCCCTGCGCACCGGAACACGCATTGAGTTGTGCACAGATAATATACACACGGTGGAAGACACGGTGCCGGTTAGGGATGTAGCGAACTGTTCGCCGGCGAACTAGTTCGCGCGAACTTCGACTGTTCGCGTCCGCCGCAAGTTCGCGAACGTCGCGCGACGTTCGCCAATAGGCGTTCGCGTCAAAATCGGTCGCCCATTCGACCATTCGATCGCTAAAATCGAACGATTTTCGTTCGATTCGAACGAAAATCGTTCGATCGAACGATTAAAATCCTTCGATCGTTCGAATCGAACGATTTTCGGATGATCGAAGTTCGCGAACAGTTCGCGAACAGTTCGCAAATTATGCCGGTGTTCGCGAACGGCGTTCGCGAACACATCGGCGGCGGTTCGCTACATCCCTAGTGCCGGTGCGCAGGGAAATGGAATGCGTCGGAAATGGAATTCAAAGATCTGCAGAAAGTTCATTCTGGAAGCGCTGCTGTACTACAGAAACCACAGAATGTGGCAGCTAAAAGATCCAGCAGGGAGGAGAAATCAAGTGCCGCTCAATGGATGGTCGCCCTTTCGCCGTTTCTGTACAAGACAGGAAGCAGAGTTTCTGTAAGTTATTTCTTAATAAAGACTTTGCTTTTTTAAAGTATAATTTGTGTTGGTGTTTTTTTTCGTTATGTACTAACGAATTTTTAAAAAAAATTTTTTTGATGTTACTGGTCCTTTAACAATACAATATATAAACATATAACTAACAGTTACATATTAACAGCATTATAACCATAAAATATAAACAGTGATATAACAGTAAGTAACTTATCCTCTGCATGATCCCTGGCAATGGACCCAATTAGGTGCATGACAATGGTACCAGCCACCAGCCGCTTCTGCCTTTCTAGCATGGTGGGTATGCCAGATTGCATGCTTCAACCAATGTAACATACCCTCCCAGAGACCAACGCTCTTAGGGAGGAAAACCACCAACCAAGTCCCACTGACCAGCTTCGGACTTGGTAAAATCCATCTTGTCTCCACATTGTCAGGGCTGTCCACCTCACAGCTCCACTTAATCATCAACCACAAATACTTACCATATCACGTCGACTTAACCTGTATCCCACTAACCCAGGCCACAGTTTTAACAACTATCACAAAGGTTTAAACCAAGGAAGGGAGGGTGGGACTCCTTTTCTCTTTCCAAAATGGATACCCTCCTTAAGTGTTGCTGTTTCAAATGAACTAAACTCCACCCCTACTATGTAACTAAGCCCAAACTAACAACCCCTGCCTGGCAGTTTTAAGAGGAACTGTGGACAGTATAAATATAATTTACACTAATATTACATTTTATTCCCTTTACTATGATTCCCTTTACTACACAGTATTTATCTCAACTATAAAAATTTATACAATCAAGCTTTAAATATACTGTACATATGAGAGGAGTTTATACAGTAGTTAGGTGTTCCTTATGGGGCACTATGTACATGAAAATTGGCATAGAGTAAATTCTTTTGTTGTCACATACTGTAGTAAAAATGAAATACTGATTAAATACATAGTATGCCAACATGGAGAAACAGGGAAACTGAAGTTATTCCAAGTTTGGTCCTTGTAAGGTCTCTAAGTGCACATATAATCCCCCTGCACAAAGATCTCCTGCTAACAAAACAGTCACAATAAAGGCTGAATGGAGGGACTTATATAAATGGAGAATAGTGATGTGCGGGCCGAACCAATACCCGCGGGACCCACGGGCTAGTTTGGGTCGACCTCGCATTGCTCCTCGCGTGTGCGGCTTCCGACTTCCGGTTTTATCGTCTTGTGTCTGCTCGCCCCGCCCGTTTTGTGTTGTCATTGTGATGTCATCGGCGGGGCGGCATGGGTTTATAAAAGGACCCCGGAAGCGTGGGTGCGGGCGGGCGCGGGCTGGAGCAGGGTGGGTTAGGGTCGGGTTCGGGTCAGGAAAACCCTGACCCGCACATCACAAATGGAGAAGTTTCCCTGTTTGTCCTATTTAGCTGAAGAAATAACAAAAACCATAGATTTTGTTGTAAAAATTATGTTCATAAAACTTATGCTGAACAGGGAGTATACTGTCCCTTTAACCAAATAAAAGTTGGAGTTGAAGGCAATTGGAATAAAGATGAATATATTATTATTACTGTTTATTATTATTATTATTATTATTATTATTATTATATTAATTGTCAGACTGTTCTATGATGGCACAAATAAGTTTATAGGACAGTTATAGGAAACGTATGACTTTATAGGGTAGGCTGCTTTAGAAAAATAAAATTAATTCTGGTCCTTAGGTGCTTGAGAGTCAAGAACAGGTTTTTTTTTTGTTTTGTTTTAATATGCAGCTGCTCTAGAGCAACAAAGTGATACTAAGCTCCAAGAGACTTCAGTTTGTCTCACAAGCTCAGAGCTGCAAAACCTAATTAATGGCACATTTTAAAATACCATGGCATTTCATAGTCTTATAAATATCTACAACCTCATTTTTCATTTTAATTTCCCAAATTATTTATCTGGGCCTGTTAATCCATTAACCAGTCCTCGTTAGTAATACTATGGCCGCCAGAAGATTGAGAGGACCATACTAGCAGAACTAAACTGCAAATTACATTTATTGGTGCCAGTCTAAGATTGCACTACGTGTGTGCTCCTCTCTACACATATTAAAGGCATGGGATACAATATTCAGAAACCCATAATTCAGAAAGCTCAGAATTACAGGAAACCTGTCTCCCATAGACTCAATTTAAACTATATAATCCAAAGTCTTAGAAATGATTCCCTTTTTCTCATTAATAATAAATCAATACCTTGTACTTGATCCCAACTAAGATATAATTAATCCTTATTGGAAGCAAAACCAGACTATTGGGTTTATTTAATGTTAACATGATTTTCTAGTAGACGTAAGGTATGAACATCATAGTTGTAAAAAGATCTGTTATTTGGAAAATCCAAGGTCCCAAGCATTCTGGATAGCAGGACCTATACATCAACTCTTAACCAGGACCAGTTGATCCCTTTAGTAGACCTTTCTATACTTCACATCCCATTTATCAAGTTGTTTTAGTCACCTTTTCTATATACATTCATTTAAAGGGATATTGTCATGGGAAAACATGTTTTTTTCCAAAAAACATCAGTTAATAGTGTTGCTCCAGCAGAATTCTGAATGGATTCTAAAATCCATTTTTTAAAAGAGCAGATTTTTTATATTCAATTTTGAAATCTGACATAGTTCTAGACATATTGTCAGTTCCCCAGGTGCCCCCAGTCTTGTGACTTGTACGCTGATAAACTTCAGTCTCTCTTTACTGCTGTACTGCAAGTTGGAGTGATATCACCCCCCCACCCAGCAGCCTAACAACAGAACAATGGGAAGGTTAGCAGATAGCAGCTTCCTAACACAAGATAACAGATCCATGTTAGATCTAAGAACAGCACTCAATAGTAAAAGCTATGTCAGACTGAGACACATTCAGTTACATTAGGAGTAGGAGAAATAACAGCCTGCCAGAAAGCAGTTCCATCCTAAAGTATTGGCAAAAGTCACATGACTGGGGGCACCTGGGTAACTGACAATATGTCTAGCCCCATGTCAGATTTCAAAATTAAATATAAAAAAATCTGTTTGCTCTTTTGAGGAATGGATTTAAGTGCAGAAGTCTGCTGGAGCAGCACTATTTTTTGGGGAAAAAAAAACATGTTTTCCCATGACAGTATCCCTTTAAGCAAATCAGTGGCTTTAGAGTTATTTATAAATATACAGGACGCAGTATTTGTCTATCCCTATTTAATTGTCATAGCTGCATCATTCGTGCTAATGCTGAACTTCCCATTTTAGGTCACATGCGGTGTATCGGAAAATATAAGCACATATCTAGTTGACCTGTATAGAAACAGGTTAAAAGTACAGTAAATTTGCCCCCAAACTGCTTGAAGTGAATTAATGACCCAATGTCAGACTGGGCCACTGGTAAAAAACCCAGTGGGCACCAGCCCTTTTAGGCCTCGATGACCCAGTCCCGTTCCATCTCACCACCAGGAACTGTCCAGTCATGGGTCAGATGAGAATGGGAAAACACAGAAACAGTCAGAAGGAACCAGATCAGAAATACAAACAGATAAGGAACTTTCCAAAACTTTGCAAAACAGGGAATATTAATTGGGTTTTTAAGGGTAAGGCACAGGGAGCTCTTTGACTTCGAACTTTACCTGCTATCAGTGTTCCTTTAAACTATTTCTGGGATGTGTGCCCAATTAGTCCAATTAGCAGAACTTGGAGCACAGACAAGAGAAGCAGGTTTTATGTATCTGCAGCATAGAGGCAATGCCAGAGAACCATAGAGCGATAGGCCCTGGGTTCAAGCGGCAGGTTGCATGATACTGTTGCCAAGCTATAAATTACAGCATCAGTTCACCTTGTTAACTGATAATGATATGTTCTTTGTTTTGCATCATTTGAATATTCTAAGGTTGTCTATTTCTGTATTATCAAGCTAAGTTTCCCTTTAACACAGTGAACTAATTGCATGATTATCATCCTATGTCTTACTGGTGATGCAAGGAAAGACCTAAAATTAATTTAATAGAAAAGATGCCCATGTTGATCATTTTGAAAGGAACTGATAGTTTGACCATTCATTTCAATACTGATTAAAGAAGACCAGCTTCTCCTGATACTTAAAAAATGAAATGAAATATTAGAGCATTTTTGCCATCTACTGTAAGTAAAAGGGTGCTGCTTATTTATAGAGCAACATTCAGTTGGACATTCTCCCAGAAAGTCTTGGGTAATAGCCAACATCCCTCGAGGCCATTTTAATTCCAGAATGGGCTATTAATCAAAAAACACCCTGTTTTTTTTTCTTTAAAGTAATGTAACATTTCTATTGATAGCCTCATACCAAAACTGGCATTAAGGCTTGTCATGAAAATAAAATATATTTAGTAAGTGCTGATATTAGCAAAAAAATCGTAAAATGAAAATGCCTTAACCAAATATGCAAATAGTAGCCCTCATTATGCCTACTTTTAAATCGTCACACATGTTCAGTATATCTTTCTTTCTTTCTTTCTTTCTTTCTTTCTTTCTTTCTTTCTTTCTTTCTTTCTTTTTTTCTTTCTTTCTTTCTTTCTTTCTTTCTTTTGTCTTTGTGCATCAGAATAGAATTTAAATGAGCAATATCCTACTTAGCATTCAAGTTTGTTTACTACTAAATTGTGTGGGCATTTTTTTGGCAGAAACCAGTCATATATTTTTGCACAGCACTAAATGATATATTGCTAAAACAAGACAGCTCTCCATTGTTCACCACTTTCCTTTCCAAGAATAAAACGCTGGCTAGAAAACTAGAATTGCACCATTTTTTTAGAGGTTGTTTACAAAACTGAAAAAAAAAAACATCACTGTGTTTTGTATTATCTAAATTGGAAGTATTTTCTGATTAAAACGAGCTGAATGTTAACTCTTGCCCCTCTTGGCAGCAAGGCTGACAACGAATATCCAGCATTTTCCTAATAGCAAAGCTGATATATCTGTCTGTTACTGCAATTAACTGAGCGCACTGACTCTGGTATGTCTGGGATGTTTTAAAGACAAGTGTCCTTCTTACTGTACCAATCTGGCCAAAGTATTTTAAAGGTAAAAATTCCAAAACTTTGACCCACATAGGGTAGGGTAACCTGAAGGCCTTTTTGGGTTGGGTTCTTATTTGAAATAAATAAATATTTATTGAAGCCCATTCTCAAGGTCAATCATGATAATAGTGTTGGTCATTGCTTCTTTAATGTATTTAATAATCTTGTCTCTAATGAGATGGCTGATATGGGGAATGACCCTTTAACAATGCCCCCAAAACTCCTACAGCATTAAGAGACTCATTTGCCCAGCACTTGCATAGTTTTCACTTGAAAATTTGCGAAATGGTGAAAATTTGCTGAAATGCATCTATGGCTCTGGGCGACAACATTTTTTTGATGCATGACAAATTTTTTATGACGTTCAACAATTTTTTTCACACATCATTACATCTAAGGCAGTGGTCCCCAACCAGTAGCTCACGAGCAACATGTTGCTCTCCAACCCCTTGGATGTTGCTCTCAGGGTCCTTAAAGCAGGTGCTTATTTTTGAATTCCAAGCTTGAAAGCAAGTTTTGGTTGCATAAAAACTGAGTATAGTGCCAAGTAGAGACTCCTGTAGGCTACCAGTCCACATAGGGGCTACCAAATAGGCAATCACAGCCCTTATTTTGCACCCCAAGGGACTTTTTTATGCTGGTGTTGCTCCACAACTCTTTTTACATTTGAATGTGGCTCACAGGTAAAAAAGGTTGGGGACCCCTGATCTAAGGTATATATATATATATATATATATATATATATATATATATATATATATATATATATATATATATATATATATATATATATATATATATATATATATATATATATATTATATATATATGTATATATATATATACACACTATATAGTATCTATTCTGCAGATCACAGCTCTTGTGGATGCAAAGCAGCTCCATAAATGTAAGTTTAAAGGGCTTATTTTCAAACAGGGAGACATAGTGCAAAAAATAGGCACAATCTGACACTTTTTTGGACTTTGCACACTGCCTTCCTGTATTTAAGAATTGTCTCTAGTCTCTGTTTCTGAATGCAGAGACCTGAGACCACATCAGTGAATACAGTGCTGTCTATGTTCAGCAGCACTGTATTAATGTCCCTCCTGCCACCCCCTTCACTTCATCCCCTAAATTGTGTATCATTTAGATGTACAAAAAAGGTTTAGGCCACTTGTTGTAATATGTTTACCTCTATGACCTTGTATATAAAGAAAAACCAAGAGATAAGGCAATTACAAATACAATGAGGTAATTTATTGAGTCCAATACAAGACAAGAGAGTGGGTTTTTGCCTGGGAAAGCAGTCAGTGTGTCACCTAGGTGGTACACGAAAGCTTGCCAAAGTTACTCCCACATGACATACGTTTATATACCACTTTTGATGTCATAGATGGGGGGGGTTAGAAATGGGGATATACAGATACCATACATGGTCTGACTCTTCCTTATACGTTATATGTCTTGAAGATTTGCTTAGCATTACATGTTTTGCAGAGTATATTGCGACATAAGATTGGTTCCAACGGTTCGTAGCCTCGTGAACATCTGTTGGCTAAACATAGCCATTGTGGTGAAGTCAGTTATTGAGCAACACTTCTGCACAGGGCCCCAAGAGACATGCTGGCGCTCTGGTTTCTAATAACAGAATGGAGATGATTTATTACTATGGCCTAGTATCAGTGATATGAGTGACCACTGTCCATATTTGACCATAGTCTTTCCTGGCTTGGGCCCTTGGCATTGCAGCACCAGAGCGTATGGGGGACTCAGATAATAGATATAAACCCTATGTTATTATTACACTCTGACACTAACCATTCACCCGTCAAAGAAAATAGACCATTCCCATAAAATATATCAACACACTCCCCCCCCATGTGTTCTTCTTAGTGTAGCTCCATTTTTAGTTGTCGTAGTCCGGGTGCTCTACCATCAGTGTAGCCTATGATTAAGGGAGTTACTCCTGAAACGCGTCAGGTGATGTCGGTCAGTGACCTGTTGGAATAAACCACCTTTTTACTTAACCGGAGTGCCATCTTTCCATTCCTTGAGCATTTGTCATTTAGATGCACAAGTTTAGGTCCTGTCCTTACCACTTGACATGAGGTGGGGAATGCAGCCAGACCTAGGATAGAGGTTTCTGTGCATGAGCTCTTGCACATCTGCCCCTGGTCTACTCAAGCAATGGCAGAGAAAGCTAGGTAAGATAGTGGCTTGGAATACCCCAGGTTGGTGCAACCTTAGTTGCTTGAAGGTGCCCAGGGAATCCAGGTTTCTGTGTATGCATGTTGCCATGAAAATGTGTAAATTGCATTAAAATGTGTGTCTCAAATCCGAATAGGCACAACATTTCTCCAGTGTAGTAATATTCTGCTTAATTGCAAATATACTGTATAACGTTGAGTGCCTTGGTTTTTAACATGAAGCATTGCTTTCCGCTAATAGGGCCATTGGCATTGTGACAGTAGAATGTCATAAAAAGTGAATTATGAACCGCTGCTTTGAAATGAAAGCAAGATGCGCTTGGCTCATGTGCAGTAAAACAATATTTGTTTTCCCCTTAATGCAACAAGCTTTTATTTCACAAAGAACCATGTATCACTCATAACATACTTTGACAAAGACTAAAACACTGACCTGTAATAAAAATGTTTTCCTCAGACTGCTCGTAAAGGGATACTTTCCTACAGGCTGGTGAAACAGTGAAGGGTATACCCCTGATGGTAAAATATAAAGAGCATAATGTACCTGCTGTAATTAACACAGACATTATAGATGCAACAAGGAGACATCTGTCCTTCTATTCTTATATATTTTATTGAAGGTTGTTATATCCATTTATGTAAATTGCTTGGGATTTTAAAGAACGCAATGCAAAGATTTAAACTGAAAACATATGTAAACCTTTTAGATATTCAACCTAACAGGGTCATCAGTGCTAGTCCCTTCCATTTGTCATTTTAGCTCAGATCATTCCTCAGTTTCAAGACTGGAGCCATTCGGTACTCATATCTGTGAAAACATTAGCAGGTGTTCCCTTTTCATTTTCAAAATGTCGTACTTCAAGGTTGTAGTTTTCACCTATGCTGCGTTGGAAAAGAATACTAATCCCATAATACATTGTATCCCTTATATGAGCAAAATTCGATATCTAGAAGAGTCAACTGATCTTGCTTCCACCATTATATCTGTGCTGCTTTAGCTTTTTAGACTTGTACCTTTGGTTAGAGAGGTAGTGAGATCATGATGATGAAGTTGAAGTTGGCATGTTGTAAGGTAGCCTGAATAACTGACTGATAAGTACAATAAAACTTCCCACCAATTCAGGTTTGTTCACCTTGAAGGGGACCCGTCACCCCAAAAAAAAATATTCAAAATCCTATTTATTCACATTAGTCAAGCAAAATGAACTTTAATTACCCTATATAAATTATTTGAATCTTGTTTCCTTCAGTCTGGGAATTCATAATTATAACAAGCAGGCAGGAGCCATTTTGTGGACACTATTATTAAGGCAAGTCTTGTATCATCTCAGAATCTTGTTTGTGCAACAGAATGGGGGACCTGATGTCCATCCCCATGCCCTGGTTAAACAATTAAATGGTAAAGAGAACGGGGGAATGTGGGGAGAGCAGTGACATCTAGGAAGTGCTGAATGGAAAAGTGAAAGTAATTCTCTGTCCCACCTCTAAGGCATAGAGGAGGGGCAGACAATATTTGATTGACAGCTGAGATTTTTAAATGCATTTACAACAGCTATGAATGCTTTAATAAAAAATAGAAATTGGATTTCATGTTTAATTTGAAAAGGACTTTTAATATACAGTTTTTTTTGTGTCTGAGTGACAAGTCCACGTTCAAGCTAAAATTGTAGCTACTGCTTAGTGATGGCCTAATGTATGATTAACACAATAGCATACACCCAAGTAGATTGATAAACTTTTAATCTTTCCTATGTTGTTTTATTGATCTTAAACTCTGAGGCCCAGAGAAAAGAGAGAGGTAACATGGTGGCCCCCTGTTTAAATAAGCATTTTCTTGTAAGGGTAGGGTAAAGCCATCTCTCCTTTTCTCATCTTTAATTTCTTTCTTAATCATTATGGCCCACTCTGGACCTCTAGTATCATTTTCACCTTGACTGTATAGTTTGCTTAAAAATATATATGTAGTATAAAAAAAAAACCCCTGAAGGCATAATCAGACATCCATAGTCCATATTTAAATATTCTTGCATCCCCTGACATACATGTGACCCATTTTAGATTCTACAAAGCACTGGTAAGGCCCAGTCTAGAATGAAAAGTCTCCAGTGCTTAAATGGGATATTACTAAGTCCAAAGAAGGGAAACTAAGCTGTTAAAGGGATACTGTCATGGGAAAAAAACATTTTTTTCAACAATGAATCAGTTAATAGTGCTGCTCCAGCAGAATTCTGCACTGAAATCCATCTCTCAAAAGAGCAAACAGATTTTTTTATATTGAATTTTGAAATCTGACATGGGGCTAGACATTTTGTCAATTTCCCAGCTGCCCCTGGTCATGTGACTTGTGCCTGCACTTTAGGAGAGAAATGCTTTCTGGCAATCTGCTGTTTTTCCTTCTCAATGTAACTGAATGTGTCTCAGTGAGACATGGGTTTTTACTATTGAGTGTTGTTCTTAGATCTACCAGGCAGCTGTTATCTTGTGTTAGGGAGCTGTTATCTGGTTACCTTCCCATTGTTCTGTTGTTAGGCTGCTGAGGGGAAAAGGGTGGGGGATGATATCACTCCAACTTGCAGTAAAGCAGTAAAGAGTGATTGAAGTTTATCAGAGCACAAGTCACATGACTTGGGGCAGCTGGGAAATTGACAATATGTCTAGCCCCATGTCAGATTTCAAAACTGAATATAAAAAAATCTGTTTGCTCTTTTGAGAAATAGGTTTCAGTGCAGAATTCTGCTGGAGCAGCACTATTAACTGATGCATTTTGGAAAAAAAAATGTTTTTCCCATGACAGTATCACTTTAAAGGGTATGGAACATCTCAGTTATAAAGATAGTTAGGCCAGGTTGGGGTTCTTTACACTGGAGAAGAGGCACTTAAGAGGAGATATAACTTTGTATCAGGGATCAGTCCTTCCAACAGTTGCAAGGGCATCCAGAAAGTAGGTTCCATCTTAATATTTGGAAAGGGTTTGTTAACAGTAAGAACTTGGAATTTGTAGAATTCCCTCCTTGAAGTTGTTGAACTGGCAGATGCATTAGATGCTTTAAATAGGGGTTGGATGGCTTCATTTCATTTCTATGGGATTTTTAAAGACATAATTATCAAATGGTGAACTTTCACACTTTGGTAAATACGCCATAGAAATTAATGGAGAGAAGCAGTATTTCACTCAAGAGGGCTGTGGTGATCTCTAACTTCACTCTTTGATAAATACTGTATACCCATAAGTAAGAAAATACAAAATTATTGAAAATAGTTCTTGGTCCCGTTGCCATCTTGGAGGCAAATTGGAGAGACTTCAGTTAGGTTTTTTGCCTTCCTCTGGATCATGTAGCAATTAGACAGATTTTAAAAAGATATAAAAGGTTGAACTCGATGGACATGCATCTTTTTTCAGTCTAAGTAAGTTACTTCGTTACTATGTTGACCTGGCTCATGATAATATGCCTAAATCTGTAGACCACATCACCAATAGAATTTTATGTTTTAAGATCAAACTGGAATCGTTGCAGGAATATAATTTGATACATAACCTGAAACACATTAAAAAGCATAAGGGGAAGCTGCTAAAATGCAACAAAGCTGTAAATGAGCAGGTCTTGCTACACATCATTTCTTTGTAAAATATAGCAAGAAGGACATGGAGAGTTTAGTGAGTTGGAATCTCCAGTTCATTCATCTTGTCTGCTGCAGAGCTGAGCCAAGGGACTGACCCTGGAACTAAATAAAAACAGATGAAGGCATCTGATGAATTATTAATTATAAATTCAATTAATTTTACAAAGAAATATGTGTTTCATTATGGAATATCATGGAATAATTGTTATAATGGATGACTAGAAGCATGGCAAATACACACACACTGTATTTCAGGCACATTTTATGCTTTCTGCATATTTGTCCCTGATATTAACAGCCCAAAGCTGAGCATTCCAATGATTCACTTTGTTATCCAAGGGAAATCAATGATTGAACTCAGTGGCTGTTTATTAAATCTGCTATGCAAATAGGCCTTATTAGAAATGTTTTTCAGATGTTTAATACAGAATTCCTGGTTCCTCCTCTCTGTGGGGCACTGAGCACAAGTTGCCAGCACCAGAATAAATATGTAAATATGTATATTTATATATATTAAAAATGTATATAATATATTTGTGTATCACATTTAATAAACAGCACAATGATTTGTATGTCAGTTTTAGAAACATATCTTTGGAGGATTATACACGAACAAATATATATATATTTTACTGCTCTACTATAGCTAAAATAATGAAACTTACTGTTGATCAGGTGATGGGGTTAAGTCAGGCTTTGCCTGTGTTGATACATAACCCAACACTGGGTTAAAATGAGTGGGGGAAACTTTAGCCCTTTTCCTGCCCTCACTAAAAGCTAAAAGCCACTTTCATTTTAGGGGCCGATTCACTAACTTCGAGTGAAGGATTCAAAGGTAAAAAACTTTGAATTTCAAAGTTTTTTTTGGGCTACTTCGACCATCGAATGGGCTACTTCGACCTTCGACTACGACTTTGAATCGAAGGATTCGTAGTAAAAATCATTCGACTATGATTGGTCCCCATAGGCTTGGCTAAGTTTTTTTGATCGAAGGTTATTCCTTCGATCGTTGGATTAAAATCCTTCGAATCGAACTATCTGCGCTAAATACTTCGACTTCGAAGTATTTTAATTCCTAGTCGAATATCGAGGGTTAATTAACCCTCGATATTCGACCCCTTAGTGTTCATGTTAACCTTTCAAAACTAATATTGTGTTGTTGTTTGCTGTCAGATTGCTGTGCATTTTCTGTTATATACAATATAGTTTGTCGGGGCATTCATTAACAAGCAGTGAAACCAAATCGGGAGTAAAAAAGTAGCGTAGGCACAATAGGGCTATTTGAGATTTTAGAGTTGTATATACCTCGAATGATCTCGAATGAACCCAAATGGTTTCTAATTTAAAAAAAAAAACTTGAATGGAAAAAGCTTGAAATGGTGAGTTTGGGGTTAACAACCCGAAAACTCGAATTGATAGATTTTTCCATGGGAAAAAAACTCGAATCACTCGAATTGATAGAGTTTTTTGAGGCAAAACCCTCTGAATAAATCTCGAACATCATGAAGGCTATTAACATCTTCAAATAGTCCAAGGGACCCCTGCCATTTACTTCTACATGACTTAGACAGGTTTTAGATGGTGTATTTTTCAGGGATGTACCAAATCCACAATTTTGGATTCGGCCATACCCCTGAATCCTTTGCAGAAGATTCGGCCGAATACAGAACCGAATCAGAATCCTAATTTGATTATGCAAATTAGGAGTGGGAAGGGGAAAACATATTTTACTTCCTTGTTTTCTTTGTCACACAATTTCACTACCGCCCCTAATTTGCATATGCAAATTAGGACTCTGATTCTGTTCCGCCGAAAAAGCCAGAATCCTGGCCGAATCCCGAACCGAATTCTGGATTCGGTGCATACCTAGTATTTTTGGATTCAAGCTATTTCCAGGGTTTAGGTATAATCAATTTTTTTAAACCTGAAAATGTGAATTTTGACCAAAAAATGTAAACTCGAAAACTTGATCCTAAGTGTATAAACCATGAAAAACACGAAAAAGAGTCTCATCCATTATCACAATCAAATTTGTATTAATTCCCTTATATTAAAAATTCATCTTTGTAAATATATAAATACACACACACACACATATACACATAACAGACCACTGAACATCAGTATACTGTATTAAATCCTATTTGTATCCTTTGCTGAAAATTCAAATATTATTATCTCAATAGAGTAAAAAACACATACAACTGGCTGGGAGCTTTTCCAACAGTATTTTGCACAGATTTCAAGTGTTTTAGTAATGATTTACTGGAAGACAAAGACAATGAGTAATATTAGCAGTGTTTGTTTCCCAGAGAGAGGAAGAAAAGGCCTTTCCTCCAAATATTCTGTAACGCTCTGCAGATCAGTACCCAATAATTATAAATGTCTGTACATTCAGCAATTCATGTCTCTTCTTACAAATCCATCTGGCCTTATCTTCAAGACATTAATGGAAGCAAAACATGACTTGTAGATCTTGTTCATGCAAATTGCTGTCTTAAAAGAAATGTTTGTGCAAGATGGTTAGCGGAGTTCTGAGAGCTACGAAAAAGGCAGAGCAGATGAGGCAAGGAAAATGTGTTACTCAAGGGATGTTGGAAGGTCATCTTTAAGTCAATATTCAGACTAAAAAAAATGTGTGTTGTATGAGCTATAGACAGATACCACGGCACAGACTGCAAAGGGGTTAAGAGTCTCCAATGTCCAATAAACCTGTTCCTACTTTAGACGCATACATTTATGCAATGGAAGGCATTCCGGCAGCAGTTGGATAATAGCTCTGCATTTTGTTATCTCTGTAAATCTGTGTGCTGCTGAAGGGATATTAACACATTACTCGGAATGGAGAAGGACACTTGGCAAAGGTAACAAGAGTTATAACAAATGGGTTATACATTTTAGAGTTTGATGCTGGTTTTTGATTTAACCCTTGAGTTTTACTTTTGATGATACAGTCGTGAAATAAGTGACTTTGTATAGTGTTGTAAGTGTTGTGTGTCTTTGTATAACAGATACACAAGTGGTAAATACATTTACATTCTCTTTTACAGGCATGGGATCCGTTATCTTGAAACCCAAGCTCTGAATTATGGAAAGGCCATAGACTCCATTTTATCCAAATAATTCACATTTTTAAAAATGATTTCATTTTTCTCTGTAATAATAAGCAGTGCTTGATCCCAACTAAGATATAATGAATCCTTATTGGAAGCAAAACCAGCCTATTGGGTTTGTTTAATTTTAATGTTTTTTTGTTTATAGAACTTAAACCTGGCTGGTACACTATAACCCAGGGGTCCCCAACCTTTTTAACCCGTGAGCCACATTCAAATGTAAAAAGAGTTGGGGAGCAACATAAGCATAAAAAGGCCCTTGGGGTGCCAAATTAAGGGCTATGATTGGCTATTTGGTAGCCCCTATGTGGACTGGATATTTTATGCAATTAAAACTTGCTTTAAAGCTTGGATTTTAAAAACAAGCATCTGCTTTGAGGAACCTGAGAGCAACATCCAAGGGGTTGGAGAGCTACTGGTTGGGGATTACTGCTATAACCCAACAGGCAGTGTAGCCAGAATATTCAACAGAAATCTTAGGGCTCCATACAACTAGTGATGGGCGAATCTGTGCTGTTCACGAAATGCATTGAAGTCAACCGGCAACCGAATAATTTTGACGTGCGTCAATTTTTTTTTGGATGCAGCAGATTTTGTCGCTTCAGTTTCTTGAATTAATTCACGTGTGGTGAAACAATGAAATCTGCTGCAAACTCGTGTCATAAAACTACTTCATACAGCTAATTAATTGAGCCCCTTCATCCCTATGGCCAAAACAATGGATGATTGCAACTGTAGCCTACATTTTGCCATTCCTTACCAGAAATATGAAGGTCTCAAGAGACCCTGCAAAAATGTAAGAACATTTTCACACTCCTAGGCAAAAATATGCTTTGCACCCTACAGCAGTTTTATCTGCCCATTCTGGTTCATAGGCAACATTTTAAATTGATTAGTGGTTCTATGCTGGAGAATAATAAAATTAATGTCTTTATTGTTACCTCAGTCTCCTCCCTATAACCTACTTGCTAATTAGTTAAGGAGTTGGATATTGCATCCTGCCTGCCTCGCCAATGGTTTGCAGGTCCAGTAAGAGCCCATTAACATGGAGAAAGGGTTACTTCTCCTCTGCTTCTACATAGATGGCAGGGGATCTATATTATTCTTGATCTGAATAAAAGGAATATGGAAAAGAACAATATATTGAACACAAAGGTCTTACTTTGATTAAAACTCAAGTGGGAATGACCCTAACTTTCCTCACCTGGCTCCTCAAGTCTTACTTGGCCAATAGTTTTAGTTCTAGTAACCCAGAGCAACCAGTAAGAAGATAGTATGTATTGTTCAACTCTTGATTTAAAGAGGAGTTAAGGGAAGGAGCCTAATTCTATTCAATAAAGTGTAATGTTTAAAAACATATTGATTCACTAAAATGAAGTAATATTTGAAAGATTATAAGCTATAGCAGTAAAAGCTAATTTTCCTACTTACATCTTACATCTTTCTTCTGTTTTTTTTTTACCTCTGTGTTTAGAGTGGAAGTGAAAGTCCTTCGAGATGTGTTTGCTACTTGCTGTGAATATTGCCTTTGTGCCCGCTGCTAGGATGCTATTTTTGATGGCCCTGGCATGTGCCAGTCCGTTTCTGGAATTTCGAGAAGAAAGTCCAAGATCCCTCAATGTAGCCATCATTTTTAGTGGAATATCTTACCCACCTGAGAGTGCGCGCTTTGCACCTTCTGCCTTCCGGAACTTCTCAATGGAAGTGAATCCAATATCAGTGATTCTAAATGACACAAACCCACGCAGCCTTATCCTGCAAATCTGTGATGTCCTCTCCAGCCTCCGCATTCATGGAGTTGTATTTGAAGATGATACCCGAACTGAATCTGTTGCTCAGATACTTGATTTCATCTCTGCACAAACGTCTATGCCAATTATTGGCATAAATGGTGGATCTGCAATTGTACTAACACCCAAGGTAAGAGGCTCCTGCTTCAATATGTTGGAAACAAAATGTTAATATTTCTTTATAAACCTTTGGCTAAGAGAGTTTAGGATTCAGTGTAAAATATTTGTAAAAAAGCAGGTAGAGAATTCCTGGTCAAGAGGATTAGTATGTTTATAGAGATTTGTTTGGACAACCTCAATCTTACTGTCTGAATAGCACCAAGACAGGCAGATCTGAGAGACCATCATGCAATAAGATCACAGTTGGTTTGTCAAAACTGAAAGTCATATCTAATGATGACCCATCTTGGTAGGTGGATGTTGTCATTGTAGAAGTGAGAGTCACCACAGCTTTTGCTTTCAATACTCTGCATAATCACTGTTATTTGGTTTTGCATGTGGTTGGTCCAGTTGCATATTATCCTACTGTTTGTCCTGCAGACCTTGTATAAACCTGTTAAAGAACAATAATTCATAAGCCCCTTTTTCTTTATTAATTTGCTGTTTACTGTTACCCCTTCTACAACAATATTACTTGATGTAAGTTCTAAAAATAGGAAGACAATTCATAGTTTCTTTCTGTGTCTACATTTACATGAGCAGAATACTAGGAAGTGAAGTGATGCTAAAAAATGAAAGATGAAAGAGGCTAATGCACATCTACTGGGTCTACACATAGGATTTCCTTTCTTCTGCTGAATATTACTATGAGTGATTTTCTATTATGCCCAGTAAGGGATGTTGCTTATTTTGTCATATTTTATTTTTGATAAACATGGGTTGATTTACAGGAAAGGAACCATTTTTTGTTATTCAGACTACTCTCAATGTTTCAAATAGAAAATGCAGAAAAGAGGAGCGATAGAATAGATCTCCTCTTGCTCAAAACACAAAATGCAAACAACATGCAGCTGGGGAGAAGTGAACCCACAGCCAGTACCAGCTATTCATAGGGCATCCCTCAGTCATTCCAATTCTACAAGAAAAATGACTGCAGCATTCAGACTCTCTAGCATTATAAAGGATAAATAAACCTTTAAATTAAGCGAATGTAGTTGAGGTAGTTGTCAAGAGAAAGAAAGAGGGCTGGTTTGATGTTCTTCTGCTTAAAGGGATACTGTCATGGGGAAAAACTATTTTTTTTCAAAATGAATCAGTTAATAGTGCTGCTCCAGCAGAATTCTGCACTGAAATCCATTTCTTAAAAGAGCAAACAGATTTTTTTTATAGTCAATTTTGAAATCTGACATGGGGCTAGACATTTTGTCAATTTCCCAGCTGCCCCTGGTAATGTGACTTGTGCCTGCACTTTAGGAGAGAAATGCTTTCTGGCAGGCTGCTGTTTTTCCTTCTCAATGTAACTGAATGTGTCTTAGTGAGACATGGGTTTTTACTATTGAGTGTTGTTCTTAGATCTACCAGGCAGCTGTTATCTTGTGTTAGGGAGCTGCTATCTGGTTACCTTCCCATTGTTCTTTTGTTTGGCTGCTGGGGGGGGGAAAGGGAGGGGGTGATATCACTCCAACTTGCATTACAGAAGTAAAGAGTGATTGAAGTTTATCAGAGCACAAGTCACATGACTTGGGGCAGCTGGGAAATTGACAATATGTCTAGCCCCATGTCAGATTTCAAAATTGAATATAAAAAGCTCTGTTTGCTCTTTTGAGAAATGGATTTCAGTGCCAAATTCTGCTGGAGCAGCACTATTAACTGATTCATTTTGAAAAAATGTTTTTTTCCCATGACAGTATCCCTTTAAGAAAGATGTGAGCAAATGTATACAAGGTTTCTAATGTTTTTCCTAACCAAAAGAACATCAGACCAGTCTACTTTCTTTCTCCTGACGACTTCCTTGACTACTTGATGGTTGAAAACTGATCAGCAGGTGGCACTGTTGGAAATTCATTCATATAAACAGAATATGTATGCCTTCATTATAAAAATATTGAATGCAAATTGCAAAAGTGCTTAGAATAATAATAGCACTCTCCCTTATTTTAGAGGTTTAATTATTCTTTAAGGACAGTGTGTACCAGGGCACTTACTCTTGCTGGCTAATTAGTTTACTTGCTTTCTCTACTGTGATCATATGACATGGACCAATTCCATAAGTTTGAAGTCTGAACCTTCAGTACTAACTTTCGGAGAAACAGTGAACATCATAATGTGAATTTAGCATGAACATCTAATTTTACTAAAAAAAAATGTGGTCAATGTAAATCACATCCTATTGGCTCTTGGGAAACAGCATGTACATGAGAGGGGATACATTTTTTGGATCAAAGCAGCAGTATGCTGCAATCCTCTGAATGTGATCAGACATGAGTGTGCACGGGAATCAGCTCATTTCATCTGAGGTTTTTAAAAGCATTAACCTTTTTTTTTCAGAAAAAAAAATCTATGCTGGTTTAATTAAAATTATGAGTAGCCTGCTTTTAGTATGTTTTAATTGAATCCCTAAATCAGTTATCAAGAATCCACTTTTGTCCCAGAAGAATAAAGGTTAATTATTATTTAGAATATGAATCCCATCTTTGCTTTGCAAAACCAGCTTTGTGTGGAATGTTGATTACTATCCAAGTCAACAATAAGCAAAGAAAACACATGGAAAAACAAAGCTTAATTGAATTAATGTAACATCTACTTTCCTCTTTGACCACTCATTTTGTTCAGGGATCCCCTGGTTATGGTTGGAAAGGGAAAGATATGGTCCTTGTGTAGGCTTCTATTGATTTGTTTTCTAAAATGCATTACTGCCGTGAATGGCTTCGTAGAAAAGGCAATAGGATATTATCTCTGCTAAATAAGAAAACATTTTGTTTCATCTGTGGCACAATTGCTTGCAAATTATTGTAAACTCAAAGAATTAGCTTGTCCTTTTCTCAAGGAATATGTGTTCCGGTGACGTCTGTCCAAGTTCTTTTAAAGGAGAAGGAGAGCTACAGAGGCATTTTATTGCCAATAGATTATCTGCAATACTGCAAGCTAGAATGCTATATTTCTTCTGTAGGGATGTCGCGGACTGTTCGCCGGCGAACTTGTTCGCGCGAACATCGGCTGTTCGCGCTCGCCGAATGTTCGCGAACGTCGCGCGGCGTTCGCCATTTTGGGTTCGCCTTACCTGGCGCTTTTTTTTGACCTCTCAATCCAGACCAGCAGATACATGGCAGCCAATCAGGAAGCTCTCCCTCCTGGACCACCCCCACACCCCCTGGACCCCTCCCCTTCCATATATAAACTGAAGCCCTGCAGCGTTTTTTCATTCTGCCTGTGTGTGCTTGCAAGAGCTAGTGTAGGGAGAGAGCTGTTACTGATTTCACTGATTTCTTTGAGGGACAGTTGATAGTAAGTTTGCTGGCTAGTAATCTACTTGATACTGCTTTGTATTGGAGGGACAGAAGTCTGCAGGGATTTGAGGGACATTTTAGGGTAGCTTTGCTGGCTAGTAATCTACCTTCTACTGCAGTGCTCTGTATGTAGCTGCCTGCTGTGGGCACTGATCTCTTCTGATCTCATCTGCTGACTGCTGTAATAACCCAATAGTCCTTGTAAGGACTGCTTTTATTTTCTTTTTTGTTGTTTTACTTTGCTACTTTAACAGCCAAGTGCTATTAGTCTAGCAGTGTTGGGGAGTGGGACTGGTGTGCTACTGTGCTGCTCCTAGTAGTTCAGCAGCACCAACCCAAGAAACTTTTTTTAATATACATATAATTTTTTTTTATTTTACTTATCTTACTGTTCTTTAAGGTGTCCAGTGCTGTTTGCTGTTCTTCATAGTAGTGCACCAATAGTAGTGCACTTGCAGGCATTATTTGCCCAGTGGCCATCTAGCTGTGTGAGCTTGTTCACATTCTGTCTAAATATCAATAATAATACCGTCTCCAGAAACACCACCTGAGTGACGTTTTTCAAGCAGCAATAATATATTCCGTATCCACCACTGCTGTAGTGTATACGTTGACCTTGCAGGCATTATTTGCCCAGTGTGTTCTTCATTTTCAAACCACTGCCACTTAGCTGTGTGAGCTTTTTCACATTCTGTCTAAATATCAATAATAATACCGTCTCCAGAAACACCACCTGAGTGACGTTTTTCAAGCAGCAATAATATATTCCGTATCCACCACTGCTGTAGTGTATACGTTGACCTTGTAGGCATTATTTGCCCAGTGTGTTCTTCATTTTCAAACCACTGCCATCTAGCTGTGTGAGCTTGTTCACATTCTGTCTAAATATCAATAATAATACCATCTCCAGAAACACCACCTGAGTGACGTTTTTCAAGCAGCAATAATATATTCCGTATCCACCACTGCTGTAGTGTATACGTTGACCTTGCAGGCATTATTTGCCCAGTGTGTTCTTCATTTTCAAACCACTGCCACTTAGCTGTGTGAGCTTTTTCACATTCTGTCTAAATATCAATAATAATACCGTCTCCAGAAACACCACCTGAGTGACGTTTTTCAAGCAGCAATAATATATTCCGTATCCACCACTGCTGTAGTGTATACGTTGACCTTGCAGGCATTATTTGCCCAGTGTGTTCTTCATTTTCAAACCACTGCCACTTAGCTGTGTGAGCTTTTTCACATTCTGTCTAAATATCAATAATAATACCGTCTCCAGAAACACCACCTGAGTGACGTTTTTCAAGCAGCAATAATATATTCCGTATCCACCACTGCTGTAGTGTATACGTTGACCTTGCAGGCATTATTTGCCCAGTGTGTTCTTCATTTTCAAACCACTGCCACTTAGCTGTGTGAGCTTTTTCACATTCTGTCTAAATATCAATAATAATACCGTCTCCAGAAACACCACCTGAGTGACGTTTTTCAAGCAGCAATAATATATTCCGTATCCACCACTGCTGTAGTGTATACGTTGACCTTGCAGGCATTATTTGCCCAGTGTGTTCTTCATTTTCAAACCACTGCCACTTAGCTGTGTGAGCTTTTTCACATTCTGTCTAAATATCAATAATAATACCGTCTCCAGAAACACCACCTGAGTGACGTTTTTCAAGCAGCAATAATATATTCTGTATCCACCACTGCTGTAGTGTATACGTTGACCTTGTAGGCATTATTTGCCCAGTGTGTTCTTCATTTTCAAACCACTGCCATCTAGCTGTGTGAGCTTGTTCACATTCTGTCTAAATATCAATAATAATACCGTCTCCAGAAACACCACCTGAGTGACGTTTTTCAAGCAGCAATAATATATTCCGTATCCACCACTGCTGTAGTGTATACGTTGACCTTGTAGGCATTATTTGCCCAGTGTGTTCTTCATTTTCAAACCACTGCCACTTAGCTGTGTGAGCTTGTTCACATTCTGTCTAAATATCAATAATAATACCGTCTCCAGAAACACCACCTGAGTTGTTGTTGTTTTTGTTTTAAAAATAATGCCAGGCAAAGGCAGGCCGCCACGCAGAGGCACTAGGGGCCGTGCTGCTATGCTATCCTGTGGCCCTAGGAAATTGCCCAGTTTTAAAAAGGCAATGACCCTGAACTCCCAAAATGCTGAAGAGGTAGTTGACTGGCTTACACAGCACACCCCATCCTCTACCGTTTCTAACTTTACCACAACATCCTCATCCTCCACTGCTATGGCCACCCCACATAACACTTCCTCCACCACCGGCGCCCCTTCTTCACTGGAGTCAGAGGAGTTATTTTCACATGAGTTTCTTGAACTGAGTGATGCGCAACCATTATTGGCAGAAGAAGATGAAGGAGATGAGGACGTTACACCAGATTTAATTCTGGCAGAGAACACAACAGAGATGGACATAATGAGTGATGACGAGGAGGTCCCCGCTGCTGCTTCCTTCTGTGAGCTGTTAGAAGAAATTGATGCATCTGAGGAGAATGATGATGAGGAGATTGATGTTTTGTGGGTGCCCAGTAGAAGAGAGCAAGAGGAGGATAGTTCAGATGGAGAGACGGAGAGTCAGAGAGGCAGGAGGAGAATAAGACTTGGAAGAAGCAGGGAGGACAGCTCGCAGGGAACAGTAGGGCAACAACATGTATCGGCACCTGTGGTCAGCCGGCCAACGCACCCGCCATTGCCGCCAACGCCGCCAACTTCTACTGTTACCGCCAGATTGCCAGCTTCAAAAAGGTCAGCAGTGTGGGATTTTTTTAATGTGTGTGCCTCTGACAAAAGCGTTGTAATTTGCAATGAGTGCAGTCAGAAACTGAGTCTTGGGAAGCCCAACAGCCACATAGGTACAACTTCTATGCGAAGGCACATGAACGGCAAGCACAAAGCACTTTGGGAGCAACACCTCAAAGGCAACAGGCAAACTAAAAGCCACCCTCCTTCTGGTCCAGCATCTTACTGCTCTACCTCTGCTGTCCTTGACCCGTCTGAACCACCCTCCACTCCGCCTTCCACCTTGACCACCAGTTCCCATTCCCAGTCATCTGCCCCCAGCCAAGTTTCTGTGAGGGCCATGTTTGAGCGTAAGAAGCCAATGTCTGCGAGTCACCCCCTTGCCCGGCGTCTGACAGCTGGCTTGTCTGCACTCTTAGCCCGCCAGCTTTTACCATACCAGCTGGTGGACTCTGAGGCCTTCCGCAAATTTGTAGCAATTGGGACACCGCAGTGGAAGGTACCCAGCCGCAATTTTTTTTCAAAAAAGGGAATACCACACCTGTACCACCATGTGCAGAGCCAAGTCACCGCATCTCTGTCACTTAGTGTTGGGCCAAAGGTCCATATGACTACTGACGCATGGTCCTCCAAGCATGGTCAGGGCAGGTATGTCACCTACACTGCCCACTGGGTGAACTTGGTCATGGCTGGGAAGCAGGAAATGTGTGGCTCAACAACGACAGTGGAGTTGGTGTCACCGCCACGGATTGCACGTGGTTCTGCCACCACCTCTACTCCTCCTTCGCTCTCTACCTCGTCTTCTTCCTCTTCTTCGTCCTCTGCTGCTGGGTCCTCCTCCTCCACACCTGTGCACCCCCAGCTCCCCCTAGGCTATTCGACGTGCCAGGTACGCCGTTGTCATGCTGTCTTGGGGATGACGTGCCTGGAAAGCAAAAACCATACCGGATCTGTACTCCTGTCATCTCTGCAGTCACAGGCCGATCGGTGGCTGACCCCACACCAACTGAAGATCGGAAAAGTGGTGTGTGACAATGGAAGCAATCTGTTGGCAGCACTGAGACTGGGCAATTTAACACATGTGCCCTGCATGGCACATGTTCTGAATTTAATAGTACAACGTTTTGTCTCAAAGTACCCAGGATTCCAGGACGTTCTCAGGCAGTCCAGGAAGGTGTCGGCCCATTTCAGACGTTCCTATACAGCCATGGCACGCCTTGCTGACATTCAGCAGCGGTACAACATGCCAGTCAGGCGTTTGATTTGCGACAGCCAGACTCGCTGGAATTCAACGCTCCTCATGTTGGAACGTCTGCTGCAACAACAAAGAGCCGTCAACGAATACCTGTTTGAACTGGGTGGTAGGACTGGATCTGCAGAGCTGGGGATTTTTTTCCCCCGTTACTGGGTGCTTATGCGCGATGCCTGCAGGCTCATGCGCCCTTTTGAAGAGGTTACAAATATGGTCAGTCGCACCGAAGGCACCATCAGCGACCTAATACCCTTTGCTTTCTTCCTGGAGCGTGCCGTGCGACGAGTGACAGATGAGGCTGTAGACCAGTGTGACGAGGAGCAGGAAGCGCATGATTTCTGGTCGGAATCACCAGAACGAACCCAGGCACCTGCTGCAACGCAGGGAGAGGTGTCAGAAGTGGAGTCAGAGGAGGAAGGTGGCTTTGTGGAGGAGGAGGACCAACAGGAGCAGGCTTCCCAGGGGGCTAGTGGTGACCTTTTGGGGACCCCTGGTCTTGTACGTGGCTGGGGGGAGGAGACCGTGGATGATGCAGTCCTTGATAACGAGGAAGCAGAGATGGATACCTCTGCATCCAACCTTGTGAGAATGGGGTCTTTCATGCTGTCATGCCTGTTGAAGGACCCCCGTATCAAGAGGCTTAAGGAGAAGGACCTGTACTGGGTCGCGACTCTACTAGACCCTCGGTACAAGCATAAAGTGGCAGAAATGTTACCAACATACCACAAGTCTGAAAGGATGCTGCATTTACAAAGCAGCCTGCAAAACATGTTGTACAATGCTTTTAAGGGTGATGTCACTTCAGGAACTCATCAACATTCCAGGGGCAGAGGTGCCAGTAATCCTGCCACGAGTGCACCTGCAAGGACAAAGCACTTTGGCCACTCTGTAACGTCAGACATGCAAATGTTTTTTTGTCCAAGGCAGCGGCAGAACCCTTCTGGATCCACCCTCAAAGAACGCCTCGACCGGCAGGTAGCGGACTACCTGGCATTAACTGCAGATATCGACACTCTGAGGAGCGATGAACCCCTGGACTACTGGGTGCGCAGGCTTGATCTGTGGCCAGAGCTGTCACAATTTGCCATGAACCTCTTGTCTTGCCCCGCCTCAAGTGTCCTCTCAGAAAGGACCTTCAGTGCAGCAGGAGGGATTGTAACTGAGAAGAGAACTCGCCTAGGTCACAAAAGTGTGGATTACCTGACCTTTATTAAAATGAATGAGGGGTGGATCTCGGAGGGTTACTGCACGCCGGAAGACTTGTTCTGAGTTTCTGATTCTGACTCCCCATGCAGCTGTCCTTCTCTGCACGCCTCATGACTCCACATACAGCTGTCCTTTAGCGTCCTCCTCCCTCCACCACCGTTACAAACTAGGGTGCAAACCCTACTGGTTTAATTTGAATCCAGGTAAATCCTGAGTTTTTCTGGCCTCTGTGCTTCAGTGGCTGCGACCAAAAAAAACAGGATATTTTCAGCATTTATATGGCATATTTTTTCTGGCCTCTGTGCTTCAGTGGCTGTGACAAAAAAATGAATATTTTCAGCATTTATATGGCATATTGTTTCGGCCTCTGTGCTTCAGTGGCTGCGACAAAAATAAATGAATATTTTCAGCATTTATATGGCATATTTTTTCTGGCCTCTGTGCTTCAGTGGCTGCGACCAAAAAAAACAGAATATTTTCAGCATTTACATGGCATATTTTTTCTGGCCTCTGTGCTTCAGTGGCTGTGACAAAAAAATGAATATTTTCAGTATTCATATGGCATATTGTTTCGGCCTCTGTGCTTCAGTGGCTGCGACAAAAATAAATGAATATTTTCAGCATTTATATGGCATATTTTTTCTGGCCTCTGTGCTTCAGTGGCTGAGACCAAAAAAAACAGAATATTTTCAGCATTTATATGGCATATTTTTTCTGGCCTCTGTGCTTCAGTGGCTGTGACAAAAAAATGAATATTTTCAGCATTTATATGGCATATTGTTTCGGCCTCTGTGCTTCAGTGGCTGCAACAAAAATAAATGAATATTTTCAGCATTTATATGGCATATTTTTTCTGGCCTCTGTGCTTCAGTGGCTGCGACCAAAAAAAACAGAATATTTTCAGCATTTATATGGCATATTTTTTCTGGCCTCTGTGCTTCAGTGGCTGTGACAAAAAAATGAATATTTTCAGCATTTATATGGCATATTGTTTCGGCCTCTGTGCTTCAGTGGCTGCGACAAAAATAAATGAATATTTTCAGCATTTATATGGCATATTTTTTCTGGCCTCTGTGCTTCAGTGGCTGCGACCAAAAAAAACAGAATATTTTCAGCATTTATATGGCATATTTTTTCTGGCCTCTGTGCTTCAGTGGCTGTGACAAAAAAATGAATATTTTCAGCATTCATATGGCATATTGTTTCGGCCTCTGTGCTTCAGTGGCTGCGACAAAAATAAATGAATATTTTCAGCATTTATATGGCATATTTTTTCTGGCCTCTGTGCTTCAGTGGCTGCGACCAAAAAAAACAGAATATTTTCAGCATTTATATGGCATATTTTTTCTGGCCTCTGTGCTTCAGTGGCTGTGACAAAAAAATGAATATTTTCAGCATTTATATGGCATATTGTTTCGGCCTCTGTGCTTCAGTGGCTGCGACAAAAATAAATGAATATTTTCAGCATTTATATGGCATATTTTTTCTGGCCTCTGTGCTTCAGTGGCTGCGACCAAAAAAAACAGAATATTTTCTGCATTTATATGGCATATTTTTTTCTGGCCTCTGTGCTTCAGTGGCTGCGACCAAAAAAATTGAATATTTTCAGCATTTATATGGCATATTTTTTCTGGCCTCTGTGCTTCAGTGTCTGCGACAAAAAAAATTTATATTGTTAGCATTTATATGGAATATTTTTCCTGGCCTCTGTGCTGCAGTGGCTGCGACAAAAAAAAATTAATATTGTTTGCATTTATATGGCATATTTTTTCTGGCCTCTGTGCTGCAGTGGCTGCGACAAAAAAAAAATTAATATTGTTTGCATTTATATGGCATATTTTTTCTGGCCTCTGTGCTGCAGTGGCTGCGACAAAAAAAAATTAATATTGTTTGCATTTACATGGCATATTTTTTCTGGCCTCTGTGCTGCAGTGGCTGCCACAAAAAAAATTGAATATTTTCAGCATTTATATGGCATATTGTTTCTGGACTTCTGGTTCAGTGGCTGCGACAAAAAAAACATAATTTTTCAGGAAAGTACACATGCCTAATTTTTCAGGGTTCTGCAACAGTGGCAAAATCGCATCTTTTATGGTCACCGCAGGTGATCAATAAAGTAGACCAAAACTGGGCCCACACTGCAGAATCAGTGTTTTTTGGTTCACTTCACTGTACATTGAATTACCTCTGCCTGACCGTGCACGTGCGCACAAGCACGGTGACTGCTAAACACACCACTACAGAAATATTGCCACCAACAGGACGAACATCCTGGAGGTGAGAAGCAACTAGTAATTAAAAACTATTATTTGCTCACTTGACGGTATCATTCATTAAAGCTCTTTGCGTCTTTTTGCTTTGCAGTAAGCACCGCGTTTCGTCTTTGCGTGTGAACAGGCTGTAACCTTTACACGACTTGATTGGCATGTAGACGCCGGACGTTTTAAAGCATTTTATTACACAGGTTTAGAAATGTAGTGTGATTTCTGCCCTTTACAGCACAAAACGCAGCGCTGTGTCAACAATGGATTTTTTAGAAACATTTTTGACCTTGATCCCCCTCTGGCATGGCACTGTCCAGGTCGTTGCACCCTTTAAACAACTTTAAAATCATTTTTCTGGCCAGAAATGTCTTTTCTAGCTTTTAAAATTCGCCTTCCCATTGAAGTCTATGGGGTTCGCGACGTTCGCGAACCGTTCGCATTTTTGACGCAAGTTCGCGAATATGTTCGCGAACTTTTTTTCCGACGTTCGCTACATCCCTATTCATCTGTAATATGTTTTACCATACCTGAGTAAAAAGCTCTAGAAGCTCTTTGTTTGTTTAGGACAGCAGCTGCAGTATTAGCTTGGTGTGACATCACTTCCTGCCTGAGTCTTTCCCTGCTCTGGGCTCATATTACAGCAGAGAAGGGGGGAGGAGCAAACGGAGGGCAAGGAGGTTTAAGCTGAAGGCAGGAAGTCTGATACAAAAGCCCATGACTACACAATAGAAGAAAAGTAATGCAGTGTTTCCTTTTGACAGAGGACTCAGAGCAGCATTACTTTGAGTACCACTTAGTGCTGATCACTAGGATAAGAGACCGAGCACAAATTAGAAATAAATGAATTCAAAATAGTGATCAGCACTAAGTGATGTTTCCCGTTTTGCACCTGTTTACACTGTATGGATTCTCTGCACAGAAGTATATCGTCCGGTATACACGTCACTTCTCTGTTGTCCCATTGGTTTCCCGCGACATTGTATTTTTAAACCGGTGTTTGTAGTTCCGGTTCACTTTGAGAAAGGCTGGTGTACCAGCCGATTAAATTCTTCTTAAAACCTGTGAGTGTATTTTCGTCTTTGCAACTTTACATTTCTCCTTGGAGGACAGCACCCAGGCACCCCTGACTACGATATCGTGAGTGCCGATACTCATACCTTGATCTACATATATATATAAAGTCCCTTTGTAAAATGTATAATGAAGCAATAGAATTCTTAATGAATCAGATGAAAATTGAGCGTAGGACTGGCCAGATATGGGATGACTTTGACGTAGTTGGCCAGCTTAAATATATTGCAATATATGGACAAACAATCCCTGTTTTGTTTAAAGGGTAAGGCATTTTTCAGTAGCAGTATGCACAAAATGTCGCTGTCTTAAATATATTGATAATGGGTTTAGTGCAGAGGACCTCTTGTATTTGTGTATATATATATATATATATATATATATATATATATTTATCCAAACTGATGCACACCGGACTTCCACAAAAATACTAAAACATAGTTTTGCAGTCCTATATGTATCAGTATTTTGAACGATCAGTCCAGAAATCAAGAACTGTATTGTATTTTACAGTGCTGCATATTTTATTAGTGCTATATAAAGTTATACATAGAATGATGGTTGCCTGGGTTGAAGCTTCTGCAGTACCAATATGGCAACAGTTACACTACTTGGCATGCATGAGTTATCCATTTTAGTTTCCATTCTTTAATAGACAGCTTTTGCTCGGATTCACTTTTTTCTATTCCTTGTCTTTTATGACTGTTTATAGGAGTCTATAGCACTTCCTAGCTTATTGTACCTCCTGTGGTGCTCAGCAGCTAAAGACCCATTGAAGCTAATAAAGAAGGTCATGTCTCTCCACAAGATCATAAAGCTTTTTGTTCTCTTGAGTCTAAGGATTATGCTCACTCTACTAGACTTGTTTTTAAGATTTTCAATTTTCAAAAATGCAAGCTAGCATTTAAAAATGTTACTAGAGTGGAACATTTATTATTTTCTCCATGTTTACAGCTAATCTACACAACAGCTTGTAACATAACAAAGAAAATAATGTCCTGATTCTGTAGCACTAAGTATAGAATCAGTTTGGCACTTACAGCTAGTACTAGGTACAAGACAACTCTCTCTACTTCCCTCCACTTCCGCTTCTTCATTAGCACCCATCCATTCTTTCTATTTGAGTAATGTTCTAGCAGCACTATTTCATTACCGGAAAACACAAAGTTGCTATTTAATCCAGAATGTTAGGGGGAACGATGAACTATGGGACAGAACAATAGTAAAAATAGTAACTTTGCTTCAGCAAGAAAAAGAACCTCACATTCTTCCTACAGCAGAGTAAAATCAGACTGTAAGTTACAAGCAGGCACCACTAATTTACTATCACAGTGCAGTCAACACATTAGGGCCTGGTTATCAAAATTTGTAAATACAAATATATATATATATATATATATATATATATATATATATATATATATATATATATATATATATATATATATATATATATATATATATATATATATATATATATATATATACATTTGTATTTTTTTCTACTTCAAATAAACAATTAAAAAAAAAATAGCAAATGTTCCCTATACATTGAAAAATTCAAATTAAGAAGAAAAAAATTCACAGTTTATTCATCATTTGTACTCGGATTAAAAGCTAAAAAAAAATGTAAAAACTCGAAAAACTTAAATTGAAAAAATAGTTTACATTTTGCCTAGGACAACTCCCATTGACTTCAACGTGAATTCAGATGCTTTTACATTTGAGTTCACAGTTTTCCCACATTTTTTCACAATAAATATTTAAAATGTGTGTTTTTTTTAAAAAAAAAAAAGTTAATGCAAATAAATGTGAATCACAGAATTTGAACATTGATGAAAAACAGCTTTGGGTGCTGACTTATTAAGGTTTGAATTCTGTGATTTGAAACTTTATTGTGCTCAAACTCGAATGTAAAACTTTGGCATCTAAAAGTTTGTGAGTTCATTTGGGAGTTGTACTAGGCAAGATTTAAGCAATTTTTTAAATGTTAAAAGTTTTTCAACTTTTTGAAAAATTTTTGGGAGTTAGACCCATTGAAAATGATGAGTCCAATACAAATTTGATGCATTTAAGTTTTTTCTACAGTGTTATTCAATTGATTTTTTTACACTCAAATGTTTTAATAAATAAACAGACATTTGAGTTTGGTAAAAGTTTTTACAAATTAAAACTCAAAAATTCACAAAGTCGAGTTTTGATTAATAGGGCTCCTGGGGCAGATTTATGAAAGTGTGAAATTATATGTGAAAATTAAATAGCGCACTGCATCAATTGATTCAATACTGAACACAAATGTGCAGTCCCCTTTTAAGATTAATAGCGCACAAGACATAGGGAGCAAGAGCTGTTTTATTCATTCTCGAGCTTCCATTTTGCCGTGATTTTGATCTGGTGCAGGTTTTAGAAATTTTTAATTTTTAAAATTTTATATAATAGTTAGGGGCAGATGTATTAAGGGACGAATATCGAGGGTTAATTAACCTTCGATATTTGACTGGGGAATTAAAATCCTTCGACTTCGAATATCGAATGATTCGAAGGATTTTAATCCATCGATCGAAGGATTATCCTTCGACCCAAAAAAGATAGCCAAGCCTATGGGGACCTTCCCCATAGGCTATCATTGACTTCGGTAGCTTTTAGGTGGCGAACAAGGGGGTCGAAGTTTTTCTTAAAGAGACAGTACTTTGACTATCGAATGGTCGAATAGTCGAACGATTTTTAGTTCGAAGGTCGAAGTAGCCAATTCGATGGTCGAAGTAGCCAAAAAAACACTTCGAAATGCGAAGTATTTTTTCTTCTATTCCTTCACTCGAACTTAGTGAATGGGCCCCTTAATCAAATTGCCAGTTACAATGAATGGGCTATAAAGAACTCCTCCTTATCTGCAAACCTTAGGCACAAACTGTTGCTGGAGGAAAAAAAGGGCTAGAGAAAAAAAATAACCATCAGTGCTTAATAATAAAAGTAATAATAATTTGACACCGTATTAATGGAAAAACTATATCCAACACAAACCCCATTTACTGTGCTTGGATCACTCTAAACACAGGTGTATATTGCCTCTTGCCTCTAAGTTTCAGATATTATAAGTTTGTTATCTTCAGGGAGGAATGGGCAGTTGTTGTTTCCTCTGTAACCAAACATAACCAATTAGAATAAGCCAAGACCTTTGCTTCTATGCAGTGAATAATAATTAACTTGAACTTAGAAAGGGCATGATAGAGTAACTGGAAAGTTCCAGGCAGCTGTAAGTTTTCATGTAAGTACTAACACATCATTGACAGTCTTGCCCCATAGCTGGAAGTTGCTCACATTTTGGGAGACCTTTCTTCTTGTAAGAGCCCTTCTTGTTGAAGTCGCTTTGAGTGATATTGCCTATACTGTACATGTTCTTTTTGTTTTTCTGATTGGTTTTTAAATAATACTTGACAACTGTAGCAGCACATGTCTCCATGAAATGATTTGTCCTTTGGCCCCAAAGGTGAAAGGTGCCTTACGAGACTAAGTAATTGTCATATTACATTTTTTATGATGATTGCCTTTCTACATCTCATTTTCCTTGGCTGCACTGCAAGATGGTTTAATCTGCAATAAATGTTATCAACTCTCTCTGATGGTAGAAATCATAACATTTCAATTCCATTCACACCATTCTGCAGAGTCTGGTACCTGTTAGGATAAAATCATTCATTTCTCCATGCATTGTTTCCATGTCCATCTTTGTTATTACTTCTGCTAACATCTTGTTTCTTATGCATCTGTTTAATCAATGTCACGAGAAAACCTATAAATTGTGACCTTATCAACAGATTTTCCCACCATGTTCTCTTTTGAATTCTATTTTTACCTGATTATTTTTTCTTGGGCAATATTTTCTCATCCGTTTAATTTTTCTTCCCAGTGTGAAATGACTTCTTGGTTCCATCATTTCAATCAGTCATCACTTTTTCATATACAATTTTCAAGTCTGTGCTTATGTCATTTTCTTGGAGACTGTCTTCCCTGCTTTGCATATCCTCTTCCCTCACTGCCACTTCTACTATCACATACTCCTGTTCTGTTGAGGAGATGATTTTCCTCCATTAATATTTCACAAATTGTCTTAGGGCAAATGGTTTCTTCTGACAGTTTGTATAAACACACCATAAGCACTCACTTTCTCTTACAATGCCCTGCCAGAGTGAGTGATCTTAAAGGCTAGGGCACCAATCAGTATTCAATGACACCACTTGGGATACCTATTCAGGGTCTTTAAAACTTCCTCCAAGAGAGGTGGAGAGAGGAAGAGAGTTACAAAGTCTCAGAGGGATTGAGAGAAGACAATCAATAGCTTCGTTGGTGATGCACTTTTTTAATGAATATAAATATTTCTGAATATTTTACAGGTATGGGTTCCATTATCTGGAAACCCATTATACAGAATGCTCCAAATTACGGAAAGGCCATCTGCCATAGACTCCGTCTTAATTAAATAATTCACATTTTAAAAAAATATTTCTTATTTTCTGTAATAATAAAACAGTAGCTTCCCCCTCTATGGCAAATTGGAGAGGCTTCAGATTTTTTGCCTTCCTCTGGATCAACTGGCAGATAGGTAGTTAATAAAAAAATAAAAAATAAAAAAAAGGTTGAACTCGATGGACATGTGTCTTTTTTCAACCTTACTTACTATGTTAATATGTTACTATGATACTATGTAATCCCAAATGAGATATAATTAATCCTTATTGGAGGCAAAACAATCCTATTGGGTTTAATTCATGTTTAAATGATTTTTTAGCATAAGGGGAGGCCCATTTACTAAAGGTTGAATTTTAGTGGTATTAGAGCTTTTTGAAACCATGATTAAACTCTATTGGGGGAATGTAATATGTTTCACTAGTGCAAAAAACCTACGCAAAAATGCTTGTGAATGTTAGCGACCATGTTTGTGTCCTTTTTGAATGATTACAGACATCAACAACTTCATCACAAAGTTTGCAACCAAATGGCTTTTGTGAACATTCACATTGTGTGTAATAAAATTTCACAATTGCAAAGTGTTTTTTGCAACAATATTCCAGAGCAGGGGTTAACACTAAGGGGGTTATTTATTAAAGTTTGAATGCCGGTAAACTGCCAGGACCTACCCCTTAGGTGTAGAAGGAGAGCCCTACCAACCCCGGTCTTCACCCATTCCCTTTTGGGGCCCTGGAACTTTCTGCTGCGGAGCAGGGAGGGATCCTACACATGGCAAAGGTAGTCAGAAGTGTGGTACCAGAGGGTCAGGCAAGGTCAAAGTCATAATCAGGTGAGGGTCAGTGGCAGGCGGCAAGATTCGGAAGTCAATAAACATACAGGAAGTCAAAACCAGTAGGAATGCAGGAATATAGCTTTAGCGAAATCAGGAGTACTGAAAACCAGCTTGGGCAAGGTCAAAATGGGGAACTAGGCTTTTATTTTAAATTTTCTCGCCAACCGTGATGTCAGCGAGTCCGCAGAAGTTGGCCATTATTGTGCACGCGTCTTAGCGCACCAAGGACCGAGGTAGGAACACGCGCTGGTCTCTTTATGGTTTTTTTACCCTTGATACATTACGAAAACATTGTTGATTAAGTAACTATGCAAAAAATTAGTTTGTTTGCACTTCAAAGTATCATTCAAACTAACATATTACAAACTTTCAGCCCATGCAAATTCCTTCATAGGAAAGTCTGTAGGGAATTTATATAAAGTAAGCTGTAGCACCAAGGGCAAACAATCAATGACTTAACAAAACACAAACAAAATAAAGCAAAATATAAGTTCCCTATGATATAATATTGACAGCAATGACAAGAAACATATGACGTGTGTGTGTTAGTTTCTATAACAATTATTATGTTATATTACTCTGTCTCTCCAATTTCATTAATTCCAAACATATATTCTTATGCAATGATAATTGTCTTGCTTTACCGTCATCTATAATCACTGCACAATTTCTTCTTCACCTCCACATATTACTGCATTGTATTTCTTTTTTCTGTGCTCGTTGCAGCAAACATTGCATGCATATCTCCTTTTGTCTGGTCATATATTTACAATTATGTATCCTTTTTATTCTATATTTCATGGCCTTATTCTTTTTAAAGTTTATGTTTTCCTGTTTTATTCTACATTGAAGGCAGATATTGTATAGACATTTTGTTCTTATCAAGTATTCTGCTTCATTGAATTACAGGAAAAAGGTTCTACCTTTTTGCAGTTGGGAGCATCTACTGAGCAGCAACTACAAGTCATCTTTGAAGTCTTGGAAGAATATGACTGGACATCTTTTGCAGTAATCACCACCTTGTTTCCCGGTTATGAGGACTTTGTGGATTATATAGAGTTACTGACAGACAGCAGCTTCATTGGTTGGGAAAATCGAGGTATCTTGACCCTTAATTTGACCGATGACCCCAGTGGTTCCAAATTAAAAAGACAGTTAAAGGAGATTACAGCTCAAGTGAGACTTCTTTACTGTTCTCGGGAAGAAGCTGATGGAGTTTTTAAGGCTGCTCGCGAGGCTGGGTTAACTGGACCAGGCTACATATGGTTCATGGTGGGAACCAATTTAGGTGGTACAGATTATATGCCTGAGCACCTTCCCGTTGGACTTTTTACAGTCTTAACTGCTGGATGGAAAGATGACCTTCACCGCAGAGTACAGAATGGAGTGGCAATAATTGCTAAAGGTGCTGAGGCTTTGTACAAGGATTTTGGATTTATACCAGAATTCAACAATGATTGCAGGGCGCCCAACCTCACTTACATGAATGAAAATCTGCACAGGTAAATTTCTATATTTTAATGCAGAATTATAATCGAACGATTACACAAACTGATTGAATATCTAGTAGAGTTAGGAATAAGTCTGAAGAATACTCAAAAAAGTCCAGTCACTTTAGCCTTAGCTCTACTAGATATTGTTTATCATGATATGATATCTTCCCTGGGTAAATGAGAATCTTCATAGACAGATCATAAAGCTCATTAAACAGTAGCTGTGACTATTGACCAATCACTCATTTGTTTATAAACAAAATGGTCTCTCTTTATGTATACACAAAGCATTTCTGAACAGTCAAATTATTTTACATACATATATATGATTTCATATAGACCATCTTCGGAAAGGCTTTCATGGCATGAGTGTTACATGTACTTTATAACATAGATGTAAACCCAGATGAGAAAAACAAAGTTCAAGATGTTAAATGAAATGATAGTGGGGCCACCTGCCCCACTAAGCAACTTTAATCTAGTTTACTATTCAATTTGTAGTGCGGACTGTCCTGTTGACTTCCCAGTAGCAAGATATAGTAGTTCAGATATGGCTGGTGAGTTGACCCTTTAATTCTAGATAGACAGCAGAGTTTTAAAATGTTCATGATAAGGTTATTGGTCTTTTCTTAGAAAGGCTTAAGGTTTCAATTTTCTAAAGATACAGCACTGCAATGCTTGAATGCTGTAATACAATTAACAGAATATGTTTTATGTGTCTACTCTATCTGCTCTAAGTATTGCACTGAATGAGGACACTTGAGCAATGTTTTGCATCAGTTCAAAGGGATTTATGTTGTGTATTTCACATGAGTTGAATTAAGAGTATCTGGTAATACAGCAATTACTTTAGATTAGTCTACTTACAGTTAAAAAATGAATGCAAAGATCGGTTGCTATGGCCAACTGCATTGATGCAATATACACACACAAATAGAAACAAATGCACACTTCAATCAATGCTTCTGCAAATAATCCAAAGTTTTTCTTTTATTTAAGGTGAGATCTCAGCAAACATTTCAGGGCAAAGCCCCTTCATCAAGTACTTACAAAGTATGTGCAGGGAAATATTTCAAGGAAAGGTTAACAAACAACCCCACCCACCTGTGATTAAATGATGACATCATAACGATGTATTACATATGCATTTATATACAAATTAACTCCTATTATTCTCATTCCAAAAAGGATACATAGTACCTTTGGGTCATATTTAGCCGTAATTGTCCATGGGTAACAATAGTGCATAAGTTTCGATCCTCTGTGATGAGAACCATCAAACAAGTCCTTAGTGTTGGTGTATGCCCAAGGCTGTTGCTGTGAATTTTTTTTTTTTTTTTTAGAAAAATTATACAATTACTAGTAATCACAATCCCATAATTACAAGGTAAGGATTGACACCAGTGATGGGCGAATTTCTCCCGTTTTGGGTTTCGTGGATTTCTTGCGAAATTCGTGAAATGGCTAAAAGTTTGTGAAATGCTAATTTTGCCGCCGGCGACAATTCTGACACCTGCTACAATTCTGATGCACATTAAAGTCAATGGGTGCCTATTAATTGTTATTATTAATTTGCGTCCAATTTTCGCAACAATTTCGCAAATTTATTCACCGGCTGCGAAAATAAGCCGCAAATTCACACCTGCCGACTAAATTCACCCATCACAACATATTGATTCATCAGTAGAAACAGGAATAACTTATTTCCATTGGTGCTAGAGTATTTAGTTTTATCGATCCATAGGACTTCCTGTTGCAGCAATAATCTATCTCTATCACCGCCCCGACTGGGGAAATTTATGACTTGTAACACTAGCCACCTCAATTGGAGATCGTCTCAAACAGGTGGAGGAGGACCTGCAAGTGCTGAACTGTGGGGAAACCAAAGTTTGTCCTTGGATACAACCTGATATATTATGTTCATAGGTTTTAAAAATGTAAAAGAGCAGAGTGCATCTGTCATGAAGGATGCGTAGATAAGGGATCTTTCTATAATTTGGACCTTCAAACCTTAAGTCTACCATAAAATCCTGTAAACTTTAAATAAAACCAACAGGCTTGTTCTGCTTCCAATAAGGATTAATTATATCTTAGTTGGGATCAAGTAGAATGTACTGTTTTATTATTACAGATAAAACGGAAATAATTTTGAAAAATGTGGATTATTTTATTATAATGGAGTCTATGGGAGACAGTCTTTCTGTAATTCAGAGCTTTCTGTATAACAGGTTTCCGGATAACAGATCCAATACCTGTAGTTGTAACAGCCCATATAAAACCTAGTTTTGCAGGGTAGCCATCTCCCATTATTATCCGATCAATAATTCTGTTAATAGAGAGTAAAATAATAACAATTGTTCTTGTAAAGAATTAAAACCCACAATGGTACCTATTTCTATATTATTGAATAATATACCGTTTTTTCTTTGAATGTAGAATATGCATCACTGGCTGAATATGAGGGGAGGTTTCTACTCTAATTCTTGAAAGAAGGACCATGTTTTGTCTGTAAACAATGCAAAATTATCCAATTATTACTTGAGGGGCTGTGATAAATCCACTAATAAAAATGCTATTACTATTAAGTAACCTTGTTCCTGGAATAAATGCATTTCCATTTATTAAAATGCCTTGCTCCCTAAAATAAATGAATAGATATACTTCTAACAGTGTAATTATTCACAAACAATTACACAGTTTCCCTGTAATAAACCCCTTCACTACACAAAATAAATATTACGGGAAAAGTATTTTTGTAAATGGAAAATATGCTTCAACATGTAATTATGTCAGAACAAATCTATACATATAGAGTTGTTTCTTCATAAATCTGTTGCCTGGGCCTGTAGAACTCTGTTGCAGTGGTATTCACCTGCTGTTCTAGCTAATAGAACCAGAGATGGGTGAAACATATAATGGGAAAAAAAATAGAATTTTGATGTTTTTGAGTATCAGATTTGTTCTGTAAGCCTCCAAGCAAAGATTGCTTTGACTTGGGATTCTCAATAGCAGATGGAACTAGACATGATGTTTCCCTAGCGGGCAGTGTTGCAGTATTTGGAAGTTTGTGAAATGACTACTTTGATCTTTTGCTGAGCACCTAATGAAGTGCCAGTTTGCTAACTATTAACAGATTTGTCACTTTTTTGTCAGTTATATGGAAAGTTTAATTTATTCTTTAAGCATAATTAAATGGGTGGGTTGCTCTATTACAAAATGCAAAATTGCCATTTAATGGATAATATGAAGCATTTTAAAGAAGGACATTTAGGTTACCGTATATACTCGAGTATAAGCCGAGTTTTTCAGCCCCCAAAATATGCTGAAAAACTCTACCTCTGTTTATACTCGGGTCAAGCGCTAAAACGGTCGCCGGCGCCTAAGAATAGTCGCAGGTATCCAAGAATAGTCGCCAGCGTCCAAGAATAGTCTCCAAGAATATTCGCCGCCATCCAAGAATGGTCGCCGCTATCCAAAAATGAGACGCCGACAATTTTTTGATTGAAACTTACCAGAAGCTGCTGCATTGCTCACCCTAGGCTTATACTCGAGTCAATAAGCTTTCCCAGTTTTTGGAGGTAAAATTAGGTACCTCGGCTTATACTCGGGAAGGCTTATACTCGAGTATATACGTAAATGGCATTATTGATTGATTGATAATGGTAAATAAAGTTAAAAAAGTTTCCCATTATATCTAATCATATGAATGTTATTAAATAATATATACTAAGAACATTTACATTTATTTTACCACAATTCAAACTTTTGCAGCAAAACTTTCAAATTCAAATTCGAGTTTCAAAAACTGTCAATTTTCTGGACTTATGTGCAAATTTTTTTAAAAAAAGTCAATTAAACATTTGGCACGTAAACAATGGTGAGTTCATGCAGAAGTTAGTGGAAGTCCACATTTTAAGATATTTTTCAATTTGAGTTTTCAAGATGAATTTGAAATTTGACAGTTATGTTTTTCAGTAATTACTTTTTCAAATTTGTTCTTAAATAAGTGCACATTCAAGATTTTCAAGTTTTTTATTTTTTTGAATGAGAAATAACTCACACAATTCAAAATTCACATTGTTATAAATCTGCCTCTGCATTTAGCAGTGATTTAATTTATTCATATTCATATACATCCTTTCAAGAGAACAAATGATGCTAACCTTGTAAGTGCTATGTGGCAACAGTACATTCTCTTTCTTGCAGAAGGAGCAAAACCTGAAGCTGAGTGGGTCACAGCAAAAATATTCTTGCCCCCTGAGCCATCTCATGCAATAACAATTTCCCCTTGCTCTTGTTCTGAGAGCACACAAGACAAAATAAATGTTCTAACTTATAATAAATAAATAAATGTTCTTATAACAATTGTGCTAATGGGCACACACTCTCCCCCTGGGCCCTGTCATTAGCATTTCGCTGGTGCCGCTATCCATGTGGCAACTATCGGTGCCACCATCTTGGACGCAGCGATGAAGAGGAGCGGAGTGCCATTGGGCGCTCCTGACACCTTCTGAATGTATCGCTCTCCAGTCTCTCCAACCATATAGATAGAGGACCTGACCAGTAGGATGAAGCCAACTTAGAGTTGAAGGATCTGGATAAAATCATGATTTGGGCTCTCATGTATTTATATGGTCATTGAGCTCACTAGGAACTTCTTATTTATTGATATTCCACAAAATATTGATACTTTATTTCCTATGTACTCTATTGTTTATCTATAGAATTTAGCTCTTGAGTTTTGGAGTTCAGATAACCTTGTTTCCTATCTCAGATCAATTTAAAAGATCTGCTTGCAAAGCTTGAGAGTTTTGTTGAACTTATATTTCTTTCTTTCAAACTCCCTTGCCATGTTCTTCTGTTACTGGTATATGTACAGTTTTTCCTTCACGTGACTGATCTTTTGATCTTAATTTGCTCCTTTCACAATGTTAATATACACATGTCCAAATATCAGAGTAAACATTTCTCTCACGCCTTCAGATCAGTCTGAAATGATAAATCTTTATACATAAGAAAATCATCAACATTTCCAGTGAACCCTGCAATTTGTTGAACAAGATATTCTAGACATGCATGGTATATAATTAGATTTTTATGGTATCATTTCCAATATCCTTTGACTTTGGGACCAATTATTTTCTCCTTTGATTATTCTGTGTCAATGACTGTGTCTGTGACAATGACATAAAATAAGGATTCTTATGGGCTGCTACATTTGGGGAAGAAGTTACAGATAGGGGCAGCTTTATCAAAGGTCGAATTTCAAAGTGAAATATACTTCAAATTCGACCCTCGAATGGCTATACTTCGACTTCGAATATCGAAGTCGAAGTCTTTTTTACCGAATTTGACCGTTTTGCTGTCGAAGTAAAATCGTTTGATCGAACGATTAGTTAGAAAAATGCATTAGAAGGTCCCCATAGGCTAACATAGCACTTCGGCAGGTTTAATTTGGGGAACTATTAAAGTCGAAGTTTTTTTTAAAGAGACAGTACTTAGATTATCGAATATTCGAACTATTTTACTTCAAATTGAATTCAAAGTAAATTCGAAGTCATAGAATCCTATTCGATGGTGAAAGTATCCAAAAATTACTTTGAATTTCAAATTTTTTTGGAAATTTTTAAAAATTCCCTCTAATTCACTTCAACCCTTGATAAATCTGCCCCTTAATGTTTATAAAATAATTAAAATTTGTGTCTACGTATAAAAGTTAGAGTATACCTACAACATTTTCATTATATATATACTTTATTTATAATTATATATATATATATATATATATATATATATATATATATATATATATAGACAAATACAAGAGTCCTCTGCACTCAACCCATTATCAATATATTTAAGACAGAGACATTTTGTGCATACTGCTACTGAAAAATGCCTTACCCTTTAAACAAAACAGGGATTGTTTGTCCATATATTGCAATATATTTAAGCTGGCCAACTACGTCAAAGTCATCCCATATCTGGCCAGTCCTATGCTCAATTTTCATCTGATTCATTAAGAATTCTATGGTTTAATTATACATTTTATAAAAGGGACGAATACGTTTTACCTGCAACTTACTTGCTGCTTTCAAAGTAAAACTCCCAAACTTGGCTGCCCTTTTATTAGACACCAGTGGGATCACCTGACTATAGTTGGAGAGGGTGGGAGCTACAACATGGAGCTGGTCACTGCTCCTGTATAACTATAACAAACAAGGGAAAGTTGTGCTCACCACTAGTTTTTAAAATCATTAGGCGGGGGTGCAATGAGGCTGTGACCACAAAATACATACCAGATATGGGATGACTTTGACGTAGTTGGCCAGCTTAAATATATTGCAATATATGGACAAACAATCCCTGTTTTGTTTAAAGGGTAAGGCATTTTTCAGTAGCAGTATGCACAAAATGTCTCTGTCTTAAATATATTGATAATGGGTTGAGTGCAGAGGACTCTTGTATTTGTCTATATGTATTTTGTGGTCACAGCCTCATTGCACCCCCGCCTAATGATTTTAAAAACTAGTGGTGAGCACAACTTTCCCTTGTTTGTTTATATATATATATATATATATATATATATATTTGTATGAAATTATAAATAAAGTAATGAAACTACTTAAAGAGAATTATATGAAAAGAGAATGGTTAAAGTAAAACATAAAAACAATATAATAGTACATTTATAAATAGAGATATTCACATTAAATACTTTTTCTGCCTCTTGTAGTGATGAATAGCATCATATAAACCTTAGTCACTGTAGGTAGTGCTATGACACAGAGAGATTCAAGTCTGCACTGTGTAATATGAAATAGCTATCAGGCTACCGAGAGGCACCATGCTGACCACTGATACACTGTTAGAAGATTCTAAAACATCATCATTCGGCCAGAACACTGGGGTTCCTGATGTTTGATTTAAGCCAGAAAACAAGAATGACACTTTCATTAAAAGCCACTGACAATCCTGTTCTGCGGGTATTTTTCAGGAAACCATCGGGCTGAAAATTTTAGTTCATTAACAAGGATTTCAACAAAACTTTTGTTAACATCTAGAATAATTAGACCCAAGCTCTACACTTTTTTTATATACTGGGGTCCTGTCATCAATCAGATTGGAAACATGTTGGAAACACGTTCAGTGCATTTGATGCTTTTTCCACGTCTTTCCTTTAAAGTTAACATTGTAAATTGCTTCAGTGGGGGTTTTGTTTGCCTGCATTTCATTTGACAAAAGAGAGATCTGGAAAAGGCTAATCCCAATGGGCTTGTTTTTTTTTATCCTTCATGAAATAACTTGTAAGTCCCAGGAATAATGACTTGGCCTGTCCCATACTACTCCGATAATTACCTTCTCTCAGTTTTCCCTTATCTTTACAGGAATGACATGGCTTAGCACAACACAGTTGATTCCTTCTTTGACAAACACACCTGCTATTTGCACAACAGGTCTGATAAATAGTCACATATTGATTGGTTGGCCCTCTCTGTGGGAATGTGTGCAATTGGCAATTGCACCAGTCAGTGAGGCATGAGGCTTTACAACAGATTAATGAAGGTGTGAAGAAAAGAAATTAACATTAGTATTATTATTATTATTAATAACATGTATTTATATAGCGCCAACATATTGCATAGCACTGTGTATGTTAAATACTTAATTGCAGTGATTGTTACAAATTCAACAAACTAAAAAATAAAGTAGACTACTGCCCTAGGTCTGGATGTGCTCCAAAGTGGGGGTCCCCAACCTTTTTTTCCCATGAGTTGGAGAGCAACACAAGCATGAAATTAGTTCCAGGGGGATGCCAAATAAGGGCTGTCATTGGCTATTTGGTAGCTTCTATTTTGAATGGCAGTCTACAGGAGGTCCTGTTTGGCACTACACCTGGTTTTTATGCAGAAGTTGCTTCCAAACCAAGAATTCAAAAATAAGTACCTGCTTTAAGACCACTGGGAGCAGCATTCAAGGGGTTGGTGTGCAACATGTTGCTGATGAGCCGCTGATTAGAGACCACTGCTCTAAAGGCAGGTGGAAAATACAGTGCCCAATTGCGGAAAGTCATCAGCCCTCCTGCTGTTTGCACCCCAAGAATACAGAGCTCTTGAACATCAGCAGTGTGTTTATGGGGTGGCTGCAGCTCTGTGTGCTCCAAAACACAGTGCCAATCCAATCTATTGATCCCCATGACTGGCATTAGCATCTCAGTATCACAATGTGCTCAAGGCTGTACATCTCTACTGTATACAGTACATAGTAGCATTTTTATTAATATCCATACTGCACAACATTCTGAATCAATTCATTACTGTATGTCACTGAATCAGCATTTTAAGTACAAGGAGAAAACAAGACATTTCCATTAAGCAACAAAATGTGCTTAAAGAGCTCTGATGGAGAATTCATTAGAATAGTAAATGTTCATTGCAAGGTAAATTGCATTTAAAAGAAATTTGACTCAAGGGCCTTAATACAAACAAGCCCATGAAACCACCCTGAAGCAGGCATTTAATCTTAGTTGACACTGATAGCTTAGTGTTTTTGTCATAGTATCTGATCAGAGTCATGTACCTATCAGTTCGTAAATTATCATTAGAATGCAGCTTTTGCTAATCATTATTTCAAGCATAAAGTGGTTCCTTTACTGTAAGTAAATGCAAATCTTTCACATGATTTATGTATTGCCTTGGAATCATTTGAACAGGACCACAATGCCAACATATTATATTATGTGCAGATAAACTACTTCCATCAGAAGCCAATATCTATAGAATGTCAATATCAGATGGCTCTGCCACAAAAAGAGGGTGAGGATAACGTTGTGTCAAGTATCCCTAATTCACAGGACCTGTCTCTGGTTTTGACTTTGTTTTGATCTCTGTTTTGTAAGATAATTTCAATGCTGTTATGATCAGACTTTAGTTATTAATTTGCTTAATCATGATACTAATGAAAATGTCATTACTAAAATGGTCTTCCCTTAAGCTCATGCACTTCTTCTTCACCCACAAAAATATATGTCTGCAGGTAGGCTCCAACTCCCTAACTCCCTCCTCTCTCATTGAGGTTCAGTACTAAGAGGGAGAAATGGGAGTACAGTTATACAGGAATTCTTCATTCATTCTTCACATCTATATCTGAATTCAGCACAAAAGGAAAACTGGGCACCACTTAGGGGCCAATTCATTAACTTTGAGTGAAGGATTCAAAGTAAAAAAACTTCGAATTTCGAAGTGTTTTTTGGGCTACTTCGACCATCGAATGGGCTACTTCGACCTTCGACTACGACTTCGAATCGAGGGATTCAAACTAAAAATCTTTCGACTATTCGACCATTCGATAGTCGAAGTACTGTCTCTTTAAGAAAAAACTTCGACCCCCCTAGTTCGCCACCTAAAAGCTACCGAACCCAATGTTAGCCTATGGGGAAGGTCCCCATAGGCTCGGCTAAATTTTTTTGTTGAAGGATAATCCTTCGATCTTTGGATTAAAATCCTTTGAATCGTTCGATTCGAAGGATTTAATAGTTCGATGGAACGATTATTCCATCGATCGTTCCATCGCAGTTTTTTCCGCAAAATCCTTCGACTTCGATATTCGAAGTCGAAGGATTTTCATTCCCTGTCGAATATCGAGGGTTAATTAACCCTCGATATTCGACCCTTGATGCATCTGCCCCTTAAAGTGGACTACAATCTTGGACACAGAAGTAATGGTGAAATACCTGCAATACAGAATAAAAGCATGAATTATATGTCTAATGCAGGGCCATTTACTTGATGTCTAACTAATATATCATGGTGGAAAGGGAAAAAATGTTCTATGATGGAAGTGATGGTTCAGGTATGGGATTCTTTATCTAGAAATCCATTATCCAAAACGTTTTATGGAAAGGTCATCTCCCATAGACTCCATGTTATCCAAATAATTCATATTTTTAAAAATGTTTACTTTTTTCTCTGTGATAATAAAACAGAACTATGTACTTGATCCAAACTCTGTAATTAATCCTTACTGCAAGCAAAACCAGCCTACTGGGTCTAGTTAATGTTGAAATGATTTTCTAGTACACTAAACCCCAGGGGGTATATTTATCAAAGAGTGAAGTTAATAGAGTGAAGTTAATAGTGAAGTTCTGCCACTAGAGTGAAATTCCGCCACTTCCCATTCATTTCTATGGGGTTTTTAAAGGCATATTTATCAAAGGGTGAAATTTCACTTTCACCCATTGATAAATACGCCTTTCAAAATCCCATAGAAATGAATGGAGAGCTGCGGAATTTCACTCTAGTGGCGGAACTTCACTCTTTGATAAATTTACCCCCAGGTCTCAAGCATTCTGGATAACAGGTCCCATACCTGCACTTGTACTTGATCCAAACTATGATAAATGAATTTGTATTGTTGCCTATTGGGTTTATTTAATGTTTAAATGAGTTTCTAGTCGACTTGAGGTATAAAGATCAAAATAATGGAAAAACCCATTATCCAGAAAACCCCAGGTCCCAAGCATTCTGGATAACAGGTCCCATAGCTGTAGTAGTCCTTTCAGATAACTCTATCACAAAAATAATTTGAAACTTACTTTGATTAAACTTACTTTTGACCCTGTTATACAGATAGAACAAACACTTGGCTTAGCTCATTTACAATATCCAGCCTCGTCATTCCATTTAAATAGACCCTTTGCAATCAATTGCATGTATGTTGTTGTACCATGTTGTGCTATGGTAGTCTGTGTTATATCAAAACAAATATCAATCTGCAATTAATTTACCCCCCCATCCCTTTTAAAATAAAGGGCCTCTTTAAATAAAGGGTTTCCAACTCTAGTGGGTGTGTTTCAATAAGAACACCAGTGCTCCAACATCTGTCATGTTTTAGTAGACTTCATTGCTCAGTGCATGTACCAGACACAATAAACATTCACTACCCTGCCTGCTGCAGAGACCTATGTCCCAACATCTACCAGTTAAATACTGACTGATTTACTTCTGCAAGAGCAGGAGTTGTGAAAGTTGTGAATCCATGGGAGATAAACCTTTTAGAATGTTTTCCTGTTCATGTGCATCAAAACAGAATACTATATTTAGAATAAAGCCAACCTGAAAACATAATTTTAAGGGAAAAAAATGACAAAGGTCAAAAAGGAAAATATTGGGAAAAAAAGAAAACCGCTGTCTTTTTTGCAAAGGTTATTCTATTCAAGTGTGTAATTCAATCCTCCCAAAAATAATTTTAAAAATGCTCAATATGCCTCCTCCCATACTAATGCCTTTTCCGTTGAGAGACAAAACAAATGCTTTTATTTTACTTTGACTAATATTTGCCAGAGCTCAGGCAACGCATACTGCTTTTTTATTTTTAGATCTTTAGACAAACAGCAGTCACAGATGTGGAACTTTCTAATTCTAATGATATTGCAGAAAGAGGTTTATTGTGTGTTGATTTCAAATATTACATCAATTATATTCTGGTTAAAACTGAAATCATCAACAGCAGGTACTTTAATGTGAATGAAGTGTAAAACAAATGTAGGGGAATGAAGGTTTGTTATGGCAGTCCCCTAAAGTTTTAAATAGAAGTGTGCTTCTAATTTACAGTTGGGAAAATCTGTTCCTTTAACCCATATCTTGGATAAAAGTATTTTCTTGGTAGTTCAGTAATTGGCCAGATGTCAGTGTTCTAGTCTTTGAAAGGAAAAGCCAACGCATGGTCTGCCTCTTTGGATCCCACATGTTTGAGAAGATGGATGGTGTTTCGAGCCTGGGCTCTAGAAGGATTCTGTGTGTGCCACCAGCAGAGTAGGGACTCAGGTGTACAGACTTGGGGTAACTGTTTACCTGCCTAGGTTCCCCTTGAAGGACCTTTACTTGGCATTGGACTCTTCCAAGTTAACTCAATCTACACCTTGATTATTGACTCCTTAAACGGTAAATGCTTCTGGACATTTTGTATGTAAATAAATGCTAAATAACTGTAGCTATGTGACTGCCCTGTAAATAATTGTTCTACATTCCTGTGAATAAAGAGTCATCAACTGGTTTAAGAACCACTGGCTCACAGTTGATCTATTCAACCTGAAAGCTAAAGTTCTGCAACTCCCTTCCTCCATTAAGTTCTTGACGGCCCATCCCAGAGGTAAAGTTGCATACACTTCTGCCTTTAACAGTGAATATTAGATGTGGCTAGCGAATTAAAGCTCCTTATTTGCTATTTACCAATCTGATTGTAACTCTACTGTGGTCACTGTCCCTTTAAATAGCAATTAACCTTTGCAATCCAGGGGCCCTGAATCCCTTTTGAGTATGAAAAGTACTGGGAACTGGGATTTACAGCGCAGTGCCTCCACCAAGTGGACACTAAGAAGCATATATCAGGAAGGTTCCTCTCTCCCTTTGGAACTTAGCAGCCGCTCCCATGTGGCAGGTGAATGTGCAAGACACTGGGCCCCATGCTTGTATCCTTTCCAATATCCTCCCTTGGGTGGCTCACTCACCGGGGTGCTCTCAGAGGCAGTCACACTGGAGAGTACAGGCAGCTCTGCAGCAGGGTCAATCTCCACAGTGGCACCTTTCCTGAGTCTCTAGCAGCTTGGGCTTGGCAGGGAACAGGATGGACTCTCTCTGTACTTCCATAGATGCAGAATTCTCAACCAAAACTGAACAGCATGACTGTCTGAACCCCTGGAAAGTCCCACCCAGACTGGTTTTGGCTGGATGCTGCAGCAGGGGCACTTTTTTAACCTCTCTCTCACAGCCCCTTGCAATTGGCTCCAAACTCAGGCTCTTCCTGCATCCTCATCTTTTTCCCAGATGGCCTTTGGGGCTTCAAGCCACCTGTTACCGGGCTCAGTGGGGGGAAACAGGAGGAAAGCGCGTCTGATTCCCTACATGATCTCTGATGAAGCTGATTTTGTACAATGCACATAGCATACCATTCACACCATCCGGTATTGATGTATATTGTATTGTGTATTGTGATGTATGTATCTATGTATATAATTCATGTGATTTAGTTGTATAATCACATTTACTTTACAGTGCTACACAATGTGTTGGCGCTATATAAATACATGATAATAATAAATAAAATAATAATAATTCTTTAAAGGGAGAAATTAGTGTTACCGTGTATTTCTGTACATGCTTATAAAATAATACACCTCCAAGCACTAAAACAGATGAGTAATGTTCATGAAACATTTTGTTAAGTTACCCTTAGTGCCTTCTTGTGTTCGCAGAGATTTTGGAATCTATAGGAGCTTAGGAAAGGTATAAATAATTTATTTTTAACACTTTCATTTTTGAACCTTCTTGCACTTGTCTTTAATCACAACACATACATAAACACAAGTTCACTCTCTGGCACTATTAACTTTACTGGCATGCATACATAGTCAAAATGTGCAGGGAACCAACATGTTCTTATCTAAATCTGAACTGGCAGGATTCTCTGGTCTGTTCCCGATGCTGGTTTAATTCATTCCACCTATTGGCCAGACAGAGGCTGGATGTGGTTGCTAGTTCTGTTAATGGGAGTTACTAGTGCATTTATCGGGCACTGGTGGATATAATGATTTTTGAGTTCATTCTGCATATTAAATATTTTCTGCCTGTCTACCTTTTCTTTCATTTGTATTATTATTACATGCTGATTGGAATGCTTATATATCAGCAGTTTAGCTGTAATACCCATGTATTTTCTTTTATTTTTTAGAGACCGATGGCAAAATCTGGCTACAGAACAATAATATCCCTTTTTGCCCAATTGCAGATCTGCATGATACATTGTCACACTAAACTAGGGCAAGTACTATGCTCTGTGCTCTTGAGTAGTACTGCCTTGCTCTGTCCCTCAACAACTAATGGGTATTACATAGTGATGGGTAAATTCAACAATTCCAAAATGCATTGACGTTTATCGGCGTCAAAATTTTATTTGAATCGCGAAAAATTGCACAAAATTTTTTGAAGTGCAACAATTTTTGTCCCATTATGGGCATCGTTTTCTCAGCGATACTCAGTGAAATATTTCGTTCATTTCTCCACAGGTTTTTTATACTTCAAATAAACTCACAAATGAAAGAAACTCAAATGTTTCCTAATTTAAAAATCCAATATAAAAAAACACAATTTAATACAATTTACAAGCTCAAATAAAAACTAGACAATCTTGAATTTAAAAAATGACTCCCATTGACTTCTGCCAAAGTTTTACATTCAAGTTTTTTTTGTGTTTAACAAAAACCAAACATTTGAGTTTTTGAAATATAACTTTAATTTGTGAGTTTGTGTACAAAATTGTGGCAAAAATTCTAATTTGAACATCACCCCCTAAATGTGTCTTATTATAAGGGGTGCCACAGGGAGAAACACTGATGCTCACCACTGTATATGCACACATCATACTTTACCCACTATATAGTTTTAAAAAATATTTTGTAAGTGATAAAAGATTTATGAAAGACATTGCACAGGAACATGTTATATAAAGGGGAGTTACTGTGGAGGGGGGAGATTTTAGAAACTTGGGATCTCTAATACCCATTTATTGCAGTCCCACCTTTACCAGCTAAGTGCTGACTTAGTAGCCTGTTGTTTAGACATTATTCCACAGTAGGTACCAAAGTTTACATATACTGTATGGGCTTAAATATGAAGTAATTGCATTTTTTTTAAATTTAGAAAAACATAATTTTCTCAGCATATTTGACACCCAATAAATATCATTCTCTGGCATTTATTTTTTTACTTCAATTCACTCAAGTTTTAATGGAAAAGCAACTGAAGAATTCTCAAGGATTGATAGAAACAAACAACCCTTTGGTTTGAATGGATCTCAGCAGATTTGAGCTTCCAGACATTTTAGTTGATAAAAACACCAGCATGAAGATTTTTTAAAAATTGGAATATTAACCCCTGGGATGCAGGAGAAACCTATTATGCAAAGCACTGAAATATGAAGAATTTTTAAATTTTTCCAAAATTAATTGCTATTGCTAATTTACCAAAACCATTCTCAAAATTCTCTAACCCATGGCAATCAGCTGGCTGTCATAATGAAAAACTTGGCACATAGCAAATAGTCTTTACTTGTGTAGGTATTGTTTGCAAATACACTAGTATGTTTTATCTGTATATATCACACAGTTTATCTCCTGGGCTGCACAAAACTACAACGTGAAAGTGATTTATTTCTTGCCATCACCACTGAAGCTGTGCACTGTGCATTAAGTATGCTAATGGTATTGCTGCCGAATCTTGGTCTGAGTGACCCATTGGCAATTGGATTGATTATGTTTTTGGCAAAAAAAGAGGACTAGATGCCACAAAATTTGGTTTAAAGATAAAAAAATATCAAATCAAACTGTTTAGTATGGTAATGCTGATACATAAAAGTAAAGATTTTGCTTAAAATTTTCGTAGTGGATTCCAGGTAGATTATTGATCTTTCTGGAGTATTCAGAGACAAAAATATGAAATATAATTTTCTGCTGTATTACTGAGACAAACATGTTATCTTTACAGGTATTTCATGAACATCTCCTGGGGTGCAAAGGACTTCTCTTTTAATGAAGATGGCTACCTCATTAATCCAGCTCTTGTAGTGATTGCACTCAACAAAGAGAGGAGCTGGGAAGTGGTAAGTGCTTAATCAGTAGATTCTAAACATCAGAAAACATAATTCATGGTCATTTCATAGGCAGAAAAATGTATAGACGCATGTCAATGGTTCCGAATTTAAGCAGAAATAGAATTGGTAGGGTGTTAAGCAAAGCAGGATATGATGGATGATATGATATGATGGAACTTGCATAAAGAACATAGAGTTTTAGATATTGCCCCAAGGGTGGTAGGATCAGATGGGACATCACTATTCCGAAAAGTATCTCTTGGCTTGTCTAAAAGGGTCAGAACATCATCAGAGGTGCTGATGTAATTTGAGAAAGGCATAAATGCCCCAGGATATCAATAAAGTGGTGCATGCTTGATAAAGGGCTGGAATAGCCCGAAACGTCGCTCTGCTAATGGCATGAATAAATAACCTTTGATTCACATATCGGAGTGCTGCTGGAGTTATTGCTTTTCAATAAAGTGGTGCATGTTTACTACTATTGGAGATAAACATTGGAGATACATATCTGGAGAGATTTCTGGAGATGTTACCCATAGCAACCAATCAAATCTTTGCTTTTGTTTTCTAACTTATAGATGGCTGTTTAAATCTAATTGCTGATTGGTTGCCAGAAATCTCTCCAGATATTTATCTATGATATTTATCAATGTTAGTAAACAAGTCCAGCTTCTGTGATGGTTTGAGACTCTCAATGGGTTTTTTGGCCTTTTTCTTCCAAGGCTGTTTGTTTTGACCCTATTTTAAGTAAAATACACCATATTCAGGTATGAGATTCATTATCCAGAAAGCCATTATCCAGAAAGCCTTAATTTTAGCCAAATAATCCAGATTTTTAAAAATGATTTCCTTTAACCCTGTAATAATAAAACAGTAGCTTGTACTTGATCCAAACTAAGATATAATTAATCCTTATTGGAAGCAAAACCAGCCTATTGGGTTTATTTAAGGTTTACACAATTTTCTAGTAGACTTAAGGTATGAAGATCCAAATTAGGAAAATATCCATTATCCAGAAAAACCCAGGCCCCGAGCATTCTGGATAAAAGGTCCCATACCTGTACCATCATTTTAGCAGACACTGCAGCTATTCCAGCTTTCTCTGTTCCTTTTATTGTGTTTGTAATTGTTACAGTTTTAGAGTATGGGTTCTACAGCATTTCTTTCTATAACGTATATTTAATAGTCCTGGCAAAGTGTTTTTCAGTATGTTTTCAGAACAGTATGTTATCAAGCAATACTCTAATTAAAGCCAGCACTCATATTTCACATACTGCATTAAGTAACGGATTACCCAACATTTGTTAGCACCCAACAGGATTTGAAAAATAAGTCATTGTTATACCAGTTTGAAAAAATAAGTAAATGAAATATATCCCTGCTAAACCAGTGGAAAAAATAAAAACAGACTTATTTGGAGAGAAACAACCTAAGCTAAATAAATACAGAGAACAATACACACCAGGAATTGAAGAATGAGCATCTAGGCCAATATTATTATAATCACAGGTTATACATCAAAAGCGTAGCAAAACCAAGAGAGAAGCAGACTTTATATTTATTTTTGTTTATTTATTTATATTTTTTCCATATTTTTATCAGGCAATTGCAAAAATCTTTCATTGTATCTGGAATAATCATGTACTCCATTTATTTGGTAGTCATAGCTGAACCATGTCAAAAATGTTCTGCCAGCTTTTAATTATATATTTTTTTTGCTACTTTTAATATTATATCTATCTTTAGTCAATTTTGACTTCCTTTTTCTTACATTTATACATTTTTTCCAAGTTGTGTCTCTCTCCTGCTTCCCTCCATTTCTCACTTCCTTTTCTAATGCCCTAATGGGATAAAGACCTCTGTATAGGAAGAGAAGCCCAAACAGGGATTGAACAGGAGAGTCTACTGAGAGAAAAGTCTTTAGGGAAGTAGAATTACAATGAATAAATCTATATACCAAGAAGGGGAGTTATATGAGAACCAGCATCAACTACTACTACTATCTATCCTGGTAGACAGGACCGCTATCAGAAATTAAAGGGCCCCATATGACAAAATTTCCTGGGCCCCCAGGCCGCACCCACCGCAAGCCCCACCTACAAGTCTGCCCTCCCCACCCCACAGGTCCGCCCCCCACCACACAGTAAAAAAAACAAAAAAAATATTGGTGGCTAGGGTTCCCAAATGTTAATTAAAAATAAAAAGATATTGGTGGTCAGAGCCCCCCATAAAAAACATTTGTGTCCAGGGCCCCCCTATTAAAAAATAGGACCCCACATGATAGAAAAAATTTGGTGGCCAGGGCCCCCCCCCACATTATAAGAAAATTGGTGGCCAGGGCCCCTTAAACGTCCATGCCTTCCCGAAGTCAGCAGCTCTCACAAAGATGGCGGGCCCAGCTAATCAAGTAAGTGTGGCGTGGCCGGGCCCCCCTTACCCTCAGGGCCCCCTACAACTCTCCCCCCTGTCCCCCCCTGATGGCGGCCCTGCTGGTAGATACCTGATAGATACAAAACATATATAATTCCTATAGCATTCCAAACTCACAAGGGTTAATTTAAGAGATGAAGTGCTATAGCACCTGGGGCAAACTCTGTGCCTTGTAGTGCAGAGGAACCCTGCTCCATACCAGAGGGGCATGGAGTTGCACGTAAACAAAGAAGGTGATTCCATTGGGTATCAGACTTACCGGCTAAATTAGCTGATAGAGCCCATGTGCTGAGTAAATTCAATAAAACATATCAGTGATTTATAAACTGGAAACACTGTACAGCTAAAGCAAGTCTTAATAAAGAAAAAAAATGCTGCATGGTACAGGAATTGCAAGAAGCAAATCGGTAACACAGGCAATGACCTGGGCAGGCAGCAAACAAGCAAAGGCCAAGTAAAAGGCTGAGTCAAAACTGAGGAGTCAGAATATGGGGGAACATGGACAGGGTAGGTATGGACGTACCGGATTCCAAAAGGCAAGGACTTCCGAATACAGAATATAAGAATTCAGTATCTCAGGAACCGGAAACACAGAAACTGGAGGCTTGGTCACAGCAAAAGAGTCTAATGAAACAGTGGATAACAGAGAGGTCGGATTAAATAGGCCTGTAATTGGCCTGTAACTGCACCTAATGCAACTCGAGCTGACAGCAGGCACAAGCAGAGGGAAAGAAATAAAGTGGTTGTTCCAATTTTAAATGAACTTTTAGTATGATGTAGAGAGTGATATTCTGAGAAAATTTGTAATTGGTTTTAATATTTTATTACTTGTAGTGATAGGCAAATTTATTCGCCAGGCATGGATTTGCGGCGAATTTCCGCATTTCGCCACCTGCAAATTTTTGTTTGAAACTGCTGCAAAAATTTGCAGCCGGAAAAATTTACTGCGACAAAAAAGTTGCGTGTGTAAAAATTGAATTGACTTGTTAAAATTATTTTGACGCCCATTGACTTTAATGCATTTGGACAAAAAAGTCACGCATGTAAAATTTGTCGAGTGCATAAAAATTATGCAACGCGTTTTTCTGTGAAGCGAAACAGGAAAGAGTTCAAATAACCCTTCCAACCATGTACTGATTATAATAAGAGACTGAAACATGAATAGGAGAGGGACTAAATAGAAAGATGAGTAGTGATAGGCTAATAAAATCACCAGACACAAAATAATTAGTGAAACTGCGGCGACTATTCGCAGGCGAAAAGTCTGACATGTCAAAAAAAATGGCGCTTGTCAACTCAAAATTGTCATGCGCATAAAAATTTTGACCGTCAAAATTATTCGGGCGCTCATTGACTTTAATGCATTTGGACCAAAAAGTTGCTCTTATAAAAATTGTCACTCACGTCAACTTTGACGCTTGTCAAAATAATTTTGACGCCCATTGACTTCAATAATTTTTCACCATTTCGCACAGATGCACCCATAACTGAAGATGACCAATAAAAACCAGCAAAAACAATACATTTGTAGCCTTATTTACAGCATTTACAGGCAGTTTTATAACTACCAATATTCACACCAGGCATCTACTAAGCAGCAAAGTGACCACTCTATATATTAGAATGATGATGCAATCAAAATCACAGTACCCCCAATAAGCTTAATATATTAAATATTTGTTTGTTCAAAATGATGGACTTTTTCAGTCTGGTAAAAAGGCATTTAAGCAAAGTTTTGACGTTATCCAAGTAAAGTATAATACTTCCAGCGCTGGATTTGCTAGTAAGACGCCCCTAGGCTGGGTGCCTCCGATGCCCCTACCCCTGAGTGTGCACACACTACCACTGGGGCACGCACGCTACTACTATCGTGAGCGTGCCCCCTGCCGCTAGCTCACTTTGAAACTCACCACTCGCTACCCACTGTAACTTCGGTCCAGGTTTCCTGTAGGAACCCGGAAATATAGATGAGGCTGGGCGACATGCCGCCCCTACAAATATGTCGCCCTAGGCCCAGGCCTTTGTGGTCTTGCCACAAATCTGGGCCTGAATACTTCATCATGCAAAAAGCTCCAAAAAAAAAAAAGCTCCAAAAACTTTAGTTTAGGTGGACTGGAACCCTGACTTGAATATACAAATGCAGGGGACTGATAAATGTATCCCCATTTAGTTTGCATTCCCCAAAGATTGTGTCCATAGGGGACCTTGGTCTAAGGGAAGGAGTAATGCTCTATTTCCTGGGTTACAGTATGACTCTTAGCTATCCAAGGCTAGGCCGCTTGGTGGCATTGTGCTATAATTTAAATGCCTGAGGCATATGAGCTCAGGAGGGAGTTCTGTAGAGGCTGTTGCCTGACCCTCTTCTAAGTGGATTTGGGAAATGGAGGCATCATTAGTCAGGACTAGTAAGGAATAACTAGACCCTGTAATAGTATCTCTAGGAGAGAAAGCCAGTTTAGGGCTACCTATTTTGAGCATCTTTGGCACTACAGAGGAGTCATTGAAGGGATTAGAGCCCAAGGGCATTGTTGCCTAGTCAGGGAACCAGAGACAGGGCAATATGGATTTAGATAGACCCCCCCCCTGGGTTTCCCATAGGAAGTGTCCCCAAAAGAAAAAGGAGAAAGAACTACTGATGTTCAATTATTGTGCATTGCATAGATTTACTGTTGTGCAACACCCTATCGCCACACCGATGTGAGGGCTCATGCCCTGGGAACTAAGGTCTCATCTAAAGCACATTATTGGGGTAGAGCTCATAGTTAGAGCAACCGTGCCCTCAGTTTACTATAGGCTTACACAGGTACAGGATCCATTATCTGTAAACCAGTTATCCAGAAAGTTCTGAATTACGGAAAGACCATCTCCCATAGACTCTAGTGATGGGCGAATTTGCGCCGTTTCGCTTCGCCGGAAAATTTGGCGAATCGAGCGAATTTGCCGCGAATTTGCCGCGAATTTGCGCCTGGCGAATAAATTCGCCCATCACTAATAGACTCCATTATAATGAAATAATTCACATTTTTAAAAATGATTTCCTTTTTTGCTGTAATAATAAAACAGTACTTGAACTAAGACCTAATGAATCCTTATTGGAAGCAAAACCAGCCTATTGGACGTATTTAATGTTTACATCAGTTTTATCAAGCAAAGTATGGAGATCCAAATTATGGAAAGATCCCTTATCCTGAAAACCCCAGGTTCCAAGGATTCTGGATTACCATTCCTGTACTTGGAACTGTAGTATGATTCAACTGACTGCTAACATGAGCATGCCTGCTAACAGCTCCCATTTAACAACGATTCAGATACAGCATCCCCCTTAATATGTTTTACTATACAATTATAGAAAATAATCCCTACCTATATATAGCCTATCGTTTCCTTCTAACCTCTATGGCATGTATTTTGCTTTATTCTAAACAGCTCCCAACTAACAGCAGGACATATTAATTTACTAATGTATTTATTTATTACAGTGTGCCGTTATTAACAAGTTGCATTGACTCATGGCGCACCATTAACACTCCAAGGGAAATTCTCCTCCTGAGGATTCCCTGGGATACTAATCATTTTAAATATATCCTCTCTTTCTTTGAGATGATTTGTTTGTACAATTTAATCTGCAGCGCTACTTATGTGTTTGAATATTTCATGCACACCTCTCCTGCAAAAAAGACACCTCATTAAATGTGAGCAGCGCACTGAAATTTTCATGATGTTTTTCATTCCTTCACTTCTATCATACCCATTATGACTTAGCTCTTTTTATTCCATCTGAGCGGATGAAGAGGTATTTTATTGGTCCAGAAAGCTTTCAAGTTTTATCGGAACTGTACTACTAAAAGTTGTTTCATGAACCACTTCGGTCAACACAGCTCCATTATTAGCAATAGGGATGTAGCGAACGGCGGAAAAAATGTTCGCGAACATATTCGCGAACTTGCGACAAAACATGCGAATAGTTCGCGAACGTCGCGAACCCCATAGACTTCAATGGGAAGGCGAATTTTAAAAGCTAGAAAAGACATTTCTGGCCAGAAAAATGATTTTAAAGTTGTTTAAAGGGTGCAACGACCTGGACAGTGGCATGCCAGAGGGGGATCAAGGGCAAAAATGTATCTGAAAAATCCATTGTTGACACAGCGCTGCGTTTTGTGCTGTAAAGGGCAGAAATCACACTACGTCACTCAGGTGATGTTTCTGGACACGGAATGTGAAAAAGCTCACACAGCTAGGTGGCACTTGGTTAAAGACTGGGCAAATAATGCCTGCAAGGTCAACGTATACACTACAGCCGTTGGATACGGAATATATTATTGCTGCTTGAAAAACGTCACTCGGGTGGTGTTTCTGGAGACGGTATTATTATTGATATTTAGACAGCTAGGTGGCAGTTGTTTGAAGAACAGATGCAGATGAGAGATCAGCAGCAGGACAGCTGCCCACAGCAGCTACATACAGAGCACTGCAGTAGAAGGTAGATTACTAGCCAGCAAAGCTACCTAACCTAAAATGTCCCTCAAATCCCTGCAGAGTTCTGTCCCTACAATACAGAGCAGTATCAAGTAGATTACTAGCCAGCAAAGTTACTATCAACTGTCCCTCAAATCACTAACAGCTCTCTCCCTACACTAGCTCTTCCAAGCACACACAGGCAGAATGAAAAAACGCTGCAGGGCTTCAGTTTATATATGGAAGGGGAGTGGTCCAGGGGGTGTGGGGGTGGTCCAGGAGGGAGAGCTTCCTGATTGGCTGCCATGTATCTGCTGGTCTGGGGTGAGAGGGCAAAAATAAGCGCCAGCTAAGGCGAACCCAAATTGGCGAACGTCGCGCGACGTTCGCGAACATTCGCCGAACGCGAATAGTCGATGTTCGCGCGAATTAGTTCGCGGGCGAACAGTCCGCGACATCCCTAATTAGCAATGAAGACATTTTGTAGTAACGCAACGAATTAGACATTTGTATTACGGATCAGTTGCTACAGCTTAAATCAACGGGACAATTTTCCAGGGTCAGTAAATCTACCTCTACAGATATTTGCCAGTTTAAAGGAGAACTAAATCTTAACTAAAGAAGTACAGTAGACTATAAAGCCCAAGGCAACCATAGCCCTTAAGCAGTAAAGATCTGTGTCTCCAAAGATGCTCCAGTAGCTCCTCACAGGGCCAGAACTAGGGGCTGACAGAAGAGGTATGTGCCTAGGGCTCAAAGGTGAATGGCACATTCCTCTTCTGTCTCCTTCCCTTAGCTCAGACCCTTGCGTCCTCCACCACTTGCAGCTCCTCTTGTCTCTTTGGGTGTTCCTGCACTCTTGTCTCTTTTCCGCATGCTCTTCCATGCACTCTTCCATGCACTCTTCCATGCACACACATACACTTATGCTCTGGCTCTTGAGTTCACCACAGTTGGCAACTACTCAAGAATCCCTGGTGTGCTGTCAGTTCCACGCATGCGCATGCACTTCGCACGCACGTTTGAGGAGGGGGTCGATGTAGCCAGCTGGGTTGCTTTGGGCGCCCGTCCGGCTTGGCCTGGCACTGGCTCCTCAACTTCTTTTCTGCTGATTCACTGCACATGCTCTGTGCTGCTGTCACTTACTGAGCTTAGGGACCCACTCACAATATACAGTACACATAGAATAGAAATGTCACAATATAAGGCTGATTAGTAATTAATAAAGATAATTACTACATGGCAGCACAGAAACCAGTGCAATTAGCATCAAATTTAATAATCAGCCCTGTAGCATCAGCTTATATTACAGACCAACTTCATCTTCTGCTGGATAATTAGTGACGAGCCCTAAGCTTAGCTTCTCAACAGCCAATCAGAGCCCACTGAGCATGTGAGTGTCACAGACACTTTCCAAGATGGTGACCCCCTGTGACAAGTTTGAAGTCCTGGATCATTGCTGCTATTGACAAGCTGAAACTTTAGGCAGGTGCAATAAGTTCACTATATAAAATATGGCATTTTTAGCCCTATTCATTTTTAGGGTTTATTACCTGCTACAACTAAATATAGTCTTTCTACAACACCGCTGCCAACTGCTGTGACAAAACTGCCAGATATTTTATAATTATTTACTGCCATGACCCCAAGCTTGAGTCTTCAACAACAAAAGTCTGTAGATTTGTTTTATAAGCCTTTCTTGGTATTTGACATCTTTTGGATGTCCCTGAAATTACAGTCACATTATGAATGTGGAAATATATTTGTTTTATAAGCCTTTCTTGGTATTTGACATCTTTTGGATGTCCCTGAAATTACAGTCACATTATGAATGTGGAAATATATCTCTTTTGATGGTTGAGACTAAGGTTCCATAAACCTTAATGAAGCCATATTAATTTGTCTGAAATTGCAAACACTTGCATACATGGATTATCATAAATTCGAACCTCCCCCTATAGACACACTATAAATAAATATATATATATATATATATATATATATATATATATATATATATATATATATATATAAATATATATATATATATATATATATATATATATTTAAATATGTTTGCTCATAACTTTGCTCATTTTATCTCTGCTGTAAGGGCATTCCTCATATTCAATACTCTTAATTCAATACTCTTACTATTCATTTAATACTACATGTATTTGTTTTCTGGAAACCTGTTAGCAAGAAAGCTCCAAATTACAGGTTTGTGATTAAAGGTTGTCTCCCATAGACTCCATTTTATCCCAATAATACAGATTTTAAAAATGATTTTCTTTTTCTCTGTAATAAACAGTAGCTCTTACTTGATCCAAACTAATATATAATTAATCCTTATTGTAGGCAAAACCAGTTTAATGTTTACTTGATTTTCTAGTAGACTTAAGGTATGATCCGAATTATGGAAATTATGGAAACATCCATTATCCGGAAAACACCAGGTCCCGAGCATTTTGGATAATAGGTCCCATATGCATAGCTAATAGTTTAAGGGGGTTATATACTAAACTCCGAATGGAAAAAACTCGAAATTTGTGTTTTGTTAGTATAAAATCTGAATTTTTCAGAATTTATTATACCCCGAGGATGGAAAAAGTCAGAATCTGAAAATCCAGCATCTCAGACCTGCCAAGGTTGCATATAAATCAATGGGAGAAAATATTGAGATACATTCAGACTTTGATAAATAACCCCCTTAGTGTACCCTTGTCCCCACCCCAGGTAGACCCCCCCCAGGCTAACTACCCCCTGGGGAAATGCCCCATACTCCATACTTACCCCATTGCACAGATTCTTCCTGCCGAGTTCCATGCATCTATCTTCTGAATCCTCTGTAAGCTGACTGGGAGATCGGTATTTCTGTGCATGTGTGTAATTACACGGAAATTGCAGATCTCCCAGTCAGCTAACAGAGGACACGAAAGATGGATGAGTGGAACTCCGCTGGAAGAATCTGCGCAGAGGGGTAAGTATGGAGTATGGGGCATTTCCCCGGGGGGGGGTGGGGGGGGTGGTAGTTAGCCTGTGGGGAAGAGGGAGGGGGTCTATGTGGGGTGGGGGGTACAGGGGTATTTTTGCAAAGGGGTTTCCTTCTCCTTTAACAATCTTCATGAGATGTTTGGCTGTACTGTAGAAACAGGCACAGCTCCAATGATTAAGGTCATGGGATGCCTTTGTGTTGGTTCAGCTCCCTCTTCACTGTGGGTGCAGTGAACAATGATATGTCTTGGATAGTTTAGGTTGAGTCCCAGCCCATGGCAGTCATTATGATTAACCATTCTGCATTTAGTCCAACTGAGGAGCTAGCACAGGAATTCAGAGAGATAACTCAACCTGAACATATTTACTTTCCCCCTACAGGGCAAGTGGTGAGGATCTCCATAATGTTGCAATTATCAAAAGTTTGGTAGGAGTCAAACTTCAAACTCACTAAATTGCCAAAGACTATTATACCTAGTTAATGTTATCTGAACAACAAGCTGTGCAGATTGTAATAAGAGCCCATGGTTCAACAACAGTTGCATGGACACAGGGTGGGCATCACAGTTTTACAAGGTTTTTTTAGTGATAACCCAAGTCATCACAGTGTATTCCAGGCAAGGTCAGGCTTAACTGATATTAAATAAGGCACATTAACTATGTGACAAAATTCTTGCATCACTTAATTTGTTATTAATTACAGCCAATCTAAGAAAGCCCATTAATTTAGCGCACTGTGTGCTGTTATTTTGAGCTACACAAGTTCTTTGTAGTCATCTTAGCATGGTGAGAAGGGCTTTAGAAACAGAATAAAGGAGGTGAGAAACCCTGTTTTCTACTGGCACACGATAAATGAATGTACTATAAAAAAAAGGAGAAAACTGAGGAAAAGGCCTTAAAAGAATTAAATAGCGATATAAATAGAAATGAAAACTATTTTTATGTCATTCACATTGTGTTTTTCCAATCCTTATTTTATTGTTGGTGATCTGTCACGGTTGCGCAACATGATGATTTCACCCTCAAAGTTCATCTGAGATGCACTAGGCCATTCTGCATAAAAAAAACGGAGGAATATTTAGTAGTATCTGATATCATATACATACCATCTGCATTTTAGGTTTTATTAGTGTTTAGGTTAATTTTTCTCCCAGTGAACACCCTCCCTGCCTGCTTTTGATAGTAAGCTTGTGAGCTTCAATTAGAACCAACTATGGGCATGTTCTAAATCCCCAGTTTATCCAATTCTTGCATTCTTAATTATTTAACCGTACAATTACACATACAGCAGATTACAGTATATATAGGGTGTCTCGCTGTGAACTCCTACAGGCCTTTTTCAGAGTATACTAAAGGTCATAGGTCTGCTGTGCCATACATACAATATTCAGCTGTATCCTTATATATGTAAATACAATTTTTTTATCTGAATTATATATCAAAATTAATCATTTGCCATAATGTTTATCAGTTTATCAACACATTAAAGAGGCAATCTAAAATTCCATTACTTAATGAAAGACTCTGCTTATAATCTAGGTTGGAATCTGGGAGCATGGGGAGCTACGGATGAAATACCCCGTGTGGTCCCGTTACGGGAAGTTCCTGCAACCTGTGGATGATGACCAGCATCTTACTGTCGCTACCCTAGAGGAACGTCCCTTTGTTATTGTTGAAGGTGTGGACCCAGCAACAGGCACCTGCATCCGGGATTCTGTACCCTGCCGCAAACAACTTAACAGAACTGACAAGTACAGTATACGACTGATATATTTTAAATACCTTCAAAATTTATTTTTGATTTCATTATGACTATGCGTAAAAAAATATTTTAGGGTACATGTATGTCTGTCAGTACAGTGAGCATAGAGCAATTTTGTTTTTTTCCCACAATGCAGTGTTTTCCCCCCTAGAATTCAGGCATCATTGCGATTGAAAAGGGCCGATGCTCGTGATTCAATTGCATTGCACCTACTTCAATTGCATCTGATTGATCAAAGTGAATGCAAATGCCTGTGCACAGGCATAGTTGCGCTGAATATTTTCAAGTAAGTCTGTCTGGTGTGATTTCTAGGGGCAAATTCATCAAGGGTCGAATATCGAGGGTAAATTAACCCTCGATATTCGACTGGGGAATGAAAATCCTTCGACTTCGAATATCGAAGTTGAAGGATTTTGTGCAAAACTCGATCGAACGATTAAATCCTTTGAATCGAACGATTCGAAGGATTTTAATCCAATGATCGAAGGATTATCCTTCGACCAAAAAAAGTTAGCCAAGCCAATGGGGACCTTCCCCATAGGCTAACATTGAGTTCGGTTCCTTTTAGGTGGCGAACTAGGGGGTCGAAGTTTTTTCTTAAAGAGACAGTACTTCGGCTATCGAATGGTCGAATAGTCGAACGATTTTTAGTTTGAATCAAAGTCGTAGTCGAAGGTCGAAGTAGCCCATTCGATGGTCGAAGTAGACAAAAAAACACTTCGAAATTCAAAGCATTTTTTCTTCTATTCCTTCACTCAAACTTAATGAATGGGCCCCTTAATTTTTATTAGCACCATTTTTACTATTGGGCATATGAGAACTCAGTTGCCTTATTGTTTTTGTTCAACTGAACTAAAACCATTGGAGTGAATCCTGGAGCTATCATCTGTCTGGAAGTAGAGTTAGCTCCAGGGTCAATAGGTGCAGCAGTGCTCATTTCTGAATGGAAGGCAGGAAGAGCCAGGGTCAGACTGAGGGGCCCGGTGCCCACTGTTGTTGCTTTCCCAGGGCCCCCCACCGGCCTCCCATGCTGAGCCGGCGCGCTGATGAGCTGCTCCGCATGTGTGAGCATGCATGCAAAGTTTTTGCCACGACCACCCAACAAAGGGAAGTCGAGGCACAAAGAAGTTTCTGGGTGTGGATCTGGGCCGGCCCTGGGAAGAACTGAGAAGGAAGTGCAAGGAGCCCATTTTGATATAAGCGTGTTATGCGCAAGTGACTGCAGGGTAATTGCAGGTAATGCAACTGCACTCGCACATGTACATGATCCCTCTTGTGTTTGCTTATTTGAAAAAGGTCTACTATTACAGGTATGGGATCCATTATATGGAAATCCATTATCCAGAAAGCTCCAAATTACAGCCATTTTAAGATAATAATTCAGAATTTGCTTTTTTTCTGTAATAATAACCTTATACTTAATGGTAACTTAACTGCATGAATCCATATTGGTGTCCAAACAATCAGATTGGGTTTATTTAGGGGCAGATTTATTAAGGTTCACGTTGTGTTTTCCACAAAAAATTCGAGGTTTTTGAGGTTATTTTTTTGTCAAAAAATCAATTTTTCAGGTAAAAAAAAACTTTTTTTTTTATTATACCACGACCCTGGAAATAGCTTGAATCCGAAAATACATCATCTAAAACTTGTCAAGATCATGTAGAACTCAATAGCAGAGATCCCTTGAAACATTTCAAGATGTAGCCTTCATAATGTAGAATAGCCTAAATAATGTTCCATTTTTTTCCTGAGGGTTTAGCCTGAAAACTTGATCAATTTGAGTTTTCGGGTTGTTAACCCCAAACTCGCTGATTCAAGCTTTTTTTCCATTCAAGTTTTTTCTTAAATTAGAAACCATTTTGAGTTGTGAGTTCATTTGAGGTCTAAAAAACTCTAAAATTCAACCCCCTGATATTTAAATGATTTTTAGCAGACTTAAGGTATGGTGATCCAAATTATGGAAAGATCCCTTATCTGTAAAACCCCAGTTTCCCCATGGGTCCTAAGAATCCTAACAAGAAGTTATTCAACAACTGATTGCCAACCTCTACTAAGTATATTGCATACATTGCCTTTTGTTATTTTACACTTGCACTGGAATAATATAATTAGTTTAATACTATATAGAGTATTTCAGTATAACCATTAGCTGTTTATAAGAGAAAGTTAGATGGATCAATAAAAGAAGCATGATGTACCAGGGCTTGGGAATAAAAAATAGGTTCCCAGATACTGTAGGTATTAATACATTCAAACTAACATTATGGGGGTTGTTTATCAAGGTCCGAATTTATCTCTACAAACTCCGATCTAAGCTGCTTGGGTTTTTAACGCTTATTTATGATTACATTTTCCCAAAATTAACTTTGCGGGAAAAGCTCAGATTTTCAAAATTTTTTAGTGAATTTTCCCCCGAAAACATAGGGAAATTGCCCGAAACCCCCCGACACGACCAAAAATCAATGGGACTGTTCCCATTGACTTTTATGCAACCTCGACAGGTTTGAGATGCCGTATTTTTATACTCGTGCTTTTTAGCCCTCAGGGTTTAATAAATTCCGAAAAATTTGTGATTTTTTTAAAAGCCTATTATAACACAAAAAAATCACACATTTTTGGGATTTTGGGGAATTTCGGGTATTCGGAGCTTTGTAAATAACCCCCTAACTGTAGTTTGCATTGCATGTTTTGAGATACAGTTCAATATATGCTTCTCCCTTAGTAGGTTGTATTGGAACAGCTCACCCCTTTAAATAATGATGGTTACTCCAATTATAGTGCCTATAGTTTTACCCTATACACACAATGAGGGTTTGATAAGTTAACTGAAATGCATTATGCCCTGTAATTGTGTTTCATTCTTGTGGAATATTCTCTTGCCTTTCTTTTTGTAAAGAACAAGATTAATATACCTATATTATTCAGGAGAGGTTAGGGAATAACAGTTATAAATCATTTGTGTTGTTCACTTGGAGACGTACAGTATATGTATATATGAAAATGAGGCCATTGAGGTCTAAATGCTTGAATGATGCAGCTTCCAAGCTTCTCCTTTTAATTCTATACAGCTCTTTCTTATGTTTTCCTTTCTGCTGGAGGGGCTTGTTCTACAGTAGGATCATTAAACACTGCAGACATTAACTATGTAAAATTTAAAATTTATAACAACATCTTACATTTACACAGACTTCCGTGAGAGGACTGAAAATGATTTAAGCAGCAATATCTTCTGAATGTCGATGTAAAAATAAAAAGTCATGGCAACGTCTTAATGGCAAAAAAAAAAGTAAATAACAGGATTACAAGCATACCCTCAATGATCTTCAATGTAGGCAACTGTTAAAGCTTTCTTAATAAAACTGGAGGACTTATCGTATATTTTCAAATGAAGTCATACTCATCAAAGCAGTCGTGGAGTTTTTGACAATTTTTTCAGAATGGTGTAACACGGCGTATATGAGGCGATGCCATTTGTCTTTACGTTGTACTGTTTTTTCTTGCATTTCTATAAAAAGAGCCCTTTATAGTATGTTACCCGTATAGTATGTTATTATTAAATAATTAAATACATTTAGGTTTTCCTTCCATGCTTGGCAATTCGGCTAGGCAGTAGCAAGTGTATTTAAAGATATTTTAAATAGTGATGATTGAATCTGTTTCACGAAAAATACATGAAAAATGCAAAACATTTTTTTTGCGCGCAATAATTTTTTCTTGTGCAGAATTTTTTGTCTTGGCAATTTTTTTGTCCTGGTGACTTTTTTGTCGCGGCAACATTTTCTTGAAAAAATTCACAGATTTGCATGAATTGTGGCAAATTCATACCTATAGGCAAATACCACTGTAGAGATCCCTTTTCACATTCTTCTATATGTAAAAAATTAATTTTTAAAAGTGTCTGTAGTGTTGGTGATGCTGGCACTTACACCAAACGGCTGAGTTTCTATATTTCAGCTACACCAATGGGAAAAATATTTATGGAGACAATATTTTCAGAATGGTGTAACACGGCGTATATGAGGCGATGCCATTTGTCTTTACGTTGTACTGTTTTTTCTTGCATTTCTATAAAAATAGCCCTTTATAGTATGTTACGCATATAGTATGTTATTATTAAAATAATTAAATACATTTAGGTTCTTTCCTTCCATGCTTGGCAATTCGGCTAGGCAGTAGCAAGTGTATTTAAAGATATTTTGAATAGTGATGAGTGAATCTGTTTCATACATGAATACATGAAAAACGCAAAACTTTTTTTTGCGCGCAATAATTTTTTCTTGTGCAGAATTTTCTTGAAAAGATTTGCATGAATTGTGGCAAATTCATTCCTGGCAAAAACTTTCGCTCATCACTAATTTTGTACTTATTTAGGCTTGAAGTAAAGAAGTGTCCACAAGAACATCAACAAGAACCCAGAAGTGCAAGGAGACTTTTAGCACTGTGATGCTAGAAAACATAATCTGCCCCCTACGAATTGTACCACCTTAACTATATTTAAGGGTATATTGTGCAGTGGAAAATTGTGCTTAAATGGGCACTATAGTTTTTTTTTTCTCTATATTGCCTTCATACACTTTTTAATTTGACCTAAAAGAGTGAATTGAATAAGAAAGGGGTCCGGATAAGAGGTATTTTCATTAGTAAGTCTACTAAAAGATCTTTTAAATATTAATAAGACCTAATAGAATTATTTTGCCTCCAATAAGGATTAATTATATCTTAGTTGGGATCAAGTACAAGTTACTGTTTTATTATTACAGAGAAAATGGTAATAGTGTTTGAAAATTTTAATTATTTGATAAAAATGGAGGCTATGGGAGACCGCCTTCCCATAATTTGGAGCTTTTTGGATAATGGGTTTCCGGATAACTGATCCTATACCTGTACTTGAAAAAAGTAACAGTTTCCCTTTAATAAAAATACCATCGATTTACATTGATGCTTTCAACTCATATTCATTAGAATAGAATAGAGAGATGCCTGAAGTAAATGAAGGAAAAATATCTGAGGTTGGAAACTTCTAAAGAACATCTGGGGGCAGATTTACATAGGGTCGAATATCGAGTGTTAATTAACTCTCGATATTCGACTATCGAAGTTAAATTCTTCTACTTCAAATATCGAAGTCGAAGGATTAGCGCAAATAGTATGATCGAACGAAAAATCATTTAATCGAACGATTAAATACTTCGAATCATTCGTTTCGAAGGATTTTAATCCATCAATCGAACGATTTTTCTACAACCTAAAAGAGCTACCAAAGCCTATGAGGACCTTCTCCATAGGCTAACATTGACTTCGGTAGCTTTTAGGTGGCGAACTAGGGGGTCGAAGTTTTTTTCTTAAAGAGACAGTACTTCGACTATCAAATGGTCAAATAGTCGAACGATTTTTAGTTCAAATCGTTCGATTCGAGGTTGAAGTCGACGGTCGAAGTAGCTCATTCGTTGGCCGAAGTAGCCAAAAAAACATTCGAAATTCAATGTTTTTTTCCTCTATTCCTTCTCCCGAGCTAAGTAAATGGGCCCCTTAATCTAACGCTTATATAGGGAAGGTCTGACCTTCACTCTATAGTTCATATTGTTTATATTTAGCTAAAGATAAACTCAACTTTTTGACTTATTCAATCAAAATTGTAAAAGGCAGAATTAGGCCAGGGAGGACATTACCATTTAAATCCTGTCTCGTCTACTGAACCATAACCTTATCTATGCACAGCCTGGAACGGACGTCTGGAACAAGACACTCTATATATTTTATTTGAACAGTCACAAATGTATGAAAACTCCTTTTCCATTCTTCATTTTCATGACTCAAACAATTTAACTCACATCTTTGCTAAGAGAGAAAAGGTCACAGATTTTATTTTTCCTGCTGTTAAAGTGACAACGTAGGCAAAGGAAGAGTCTGTTTCTAGTAGATTCACTATCATATTGGGAAGAAAAAGACATTCTTGAGATACCAATATTGTCTGGTGTTCCAGTTTCTTAGTGTATTGAGTTTCTTTAACTCCTTCGGTATCCTCTCTTTTGTCTTTTGGTGTGGTGTCTTGGTATGACTGTTCTCATTTGATAAACCAATAATACTGGTTAAATGTAATATAACACTAGAATAACCATTCACTTCACATTATACACTAGAAATAGAATTGTGTCAGCAAGAAAAAAATCCCAGGCAGTTTGAAATACTATAAACCATATTCAGCTTGCAATCTTAAAGTGCACCTATCACAGCCAAAATCAAACACATATTAACAATCTGACCAGTTCAAGTTAAACACGTTTAATCAAACTACATATATAGTTTTTTGAAAAAACTGCAAGTTTTAAAAAAATCCCTTACTTTGTCAAATGGGTTCTTCCACTGAGGGAGGCCATATTGAGACTATAACAGAGACTCTAATATGCAAATTTCAGGAGCATGCTCAGATTGTAACACTGCTTTGAGTATTCTACCCAGAATGCCTTGTTTAAGTAAACTCCTCCACTAGAAGTATCAGGAGATTTCCCTATCTTGTCCCCTGCTGGTAAAGTCATTATGCAAATGAAGGGCACACAGTAACTTCCAGCAGGTGGCAGCACTACTGAACAGCAGCTAACACACAGGTTTGACTGATTTGAAAATAGCTTAGAAGGATTGATAAGCAACAAGGAATTTCAACTGAGCATGTGTGAGATTTCAGAGCTACAGCAGGCTGGGAAGATATAGGTAGGAGGAGCCAGTGAAATCCAAGATGGCTGCCTCAGCTAGAACTGCAGGGGAGATAGGGGAGATCTTGCAGAAGGAATAGTGAGCTGATCATTTAAATTATACAAACAATTCTAACTGTTTTAAAAATCGGATTTCTTGAACTTTCACATAGTGTATTTACTTAGTAAATGATTTTGGTCATGATTGGTGCCCTTTAAAACTAACAAGAAACAAAGAATTACACACATGTACCAGGGCTTGGGAGTAAAAAATAGGTTCCCAGATACTGTAGGCATTATTACATTCAAACTAACATTATAGGGGTTATTTATCACACATCTGCAGAGTACTTTCACATATAGACAAATGGAGTGCCTAAAATGTAAGATAGCAGATCAAATAAGTTTTAATTTTTGTGTCATATAAAGAAAGAAGAGTTGGCCCAAAGGTTAAAGAGATCAGCTGTTGGTCTCATGTTAAAACCCCTGGTTTGAGTCCTTATGGCATGAATCATTTGTGACCCTGGACAAATCACCTAGAGGCCCATTTACTTAGCTCGAGTGAAGGAATAGAGGAAAAAAAACTTAGAATTTTTTTTTTTTTGGCTACTTGCCCCTTAATCTCATGCTGTCCTGGCACATCTAATGCACCTAACATGTCTGCCTTGATTGCTTTGAGCTCCTGAGTGTAATAGGCCAATTCAGCCCATAGGTCATAAAAGTAAATGAATATAACAAGGAACTTATAGGCCAGAGATATCATTTTCAAGTAATTTTATTCAGTGTTCAGCACGTTTGTGGCATTTTAAAGGAAATGTTCATTATACAAATAAAAACTTTTGGAGTTAGCCATACCCAAAAGACGAATTTAATGCTTTGAACAATAACATTTCTGTAAGCAAATCCACCATGGACATAAAAAATTATTTAATCTGTATTTTCTCTTTTTTTTTTCCAGCCAATTGACAGACCCTATCATATTCGTCAAACAATGCTGTAAGGGTTTTTGCATTGACATTCTGAAACGGCTTTCCAAGACCATTGGATTTACTTATGACCTCTATCTAGTAACCAATGGGAAGCATGGAAAAAAGATTGATGGTGTGTGGAATGGCATGATTGGGGAGGTAAGAGTTGAAATGGTGTAATGTGTTTGCATGCAAAAACAGATATCATGAAACAGTGTATCCCACTAGTGTTTTATACTACTAACCGGTACCATACAGGTGTATTTGTCAATGTTGCAAGATACACACATTTATTAGACAGCTTTAACTAATAAGTGTGTGCTTTATAAATAAAATATAAATAAAATATAAAAATTTCATAGTTGGGCTGTTTGCTTTTATTTAGCACAGGTATTACAATACATTTCCACTAGGAGTTTGGGTACCAAGAATGCCAAAGAAGTACAAACCTAAACCTTTTGAAAACATATGTATGCACACTAACCTGTGAAGGTGAGACAGATATTAATGTCCGCTATTCCTTTCTCTCACTCATGCCTTTTTTGTGTAGAAAGTATCCAGGGATTGGGCTTCTCCTATTAGGCTTATATTTAGATATTATGTACTGCAGGAAAATTAACGTGGCTTAAGTAGTTGACAATTTGATTTAATGGCTAAATAATGTAGTGGGTATTTTAGAGGATTTATACTGCACCACAAACAGATGGGACTTAACTGCAGACCCATCTGTAATTATGTTTCTCTAAACTAAGCTGTTTATAACTTAATGACCTTCATAAAAGATGTATAAAGCCAGTGTTTCTATTGTGTCTATCATAACTGCCAGCTACCCTAGATAGGCCCCTTTACCACAACTAAAACAGGACAGAAATTTCTTTAAAAAAAAATGGTAGCGTTCAGACAGCGTTCAACAAAGAGAGTAACATACAATAAATTTAGATTCAGTCTTTCAGGCTTCCTCACATCACCTGTAGTACAGAGAATGGAGAAATTCAAATGTCCTTCCAAAAAATCAACCCAATAATTAAGTGCAATAAAACTGAAAAACTGAAATGTAAAAATTCAGTTCATGTAAATGGGAGGTGTCCTTAGAAAATGTAGCAATTTTTTCAGTTATTAGACTCATTGAAAATGATGAGCAGAACATGATTTTGAATTTGTTCATAAAGCATCTCACATTTGCGTTTGGTGAGGTTTTTTTTGACCCGGAGTGTCAGGTAAGTAAAAGCAATCACTTGGAGGTGCCTAACTTTTGGCACCCCCAAGTATAAAATTACTTTCCTTCTCCTTTTTACATTTTCATCTAAAAGCTGGCAAGTTCATGTTGAAGTCGGAGTTGTAATTCCAAAATTCAAGCTATTTTTCAATTTGAGTTAATTCAAAATTGGCCAGACTCATTGAAAATCTTTAAAGGGTAGAATGTGATCTTAAAAAAAAGCTCACATTGGAGATTTGTAAATTGTTTTTATGAATTAGAATTTTTTTAAAAAAATTCTAATTTTTATTCCTTAAGCAAAAACCCCTTGAAAAAAAAAACACAAAGATACACGTGACATTTTTGTAAAACCTCAAATAGTTGGGATGAAAATGCCAAAATTCACCAAAAAGTAAAAGCTGGAGAGTTTCTATAAAAGCCAATTGTAATTGTCTCAAGCAATTGTATTCAATTATTTATATGTGTCTCACTTGTGTGCTTCCAACCAAAATTTGATAAAGAGACCCACAGAAAACAGAAAACCCTAATATACCCATCACAGTTACCTGTTTCTTCAACAAGTATAAATAAATGCCATTTTCTATGCTGAAATCCAGCTGTTGTCTTCTCTTTCTGCATCATTTGAAATCCTGGCAGGGAAGGAGGGACTAAACACTTATGTTACAAATTGTAACAACTTCTCCACAGATTACAGACAGCATGCAGGAACTACAAAATCCACAATACATTGCACTGTGATGTGCCTTTCCTTATTGAGCAGGGAATTGTGGGGTTGGAAGATGCAGGCTGAGGACAGCTGATACAAAGTAACTGTAGTCAGCCAGCTCAGCGAAGTAGTCAGACAGATCAGCAGGAGAGAAAGGGGCTAGGATTAGGGAACTGTTCCAAACCATTGAAAATAATGAAAAGGCATATTTTTTAATTGATGTATATTGCAAAGTTGCCTGAAATTATGTTTACTCTTAAAAAAGCTTAAGTTAGGTTTATGTGGAGTTCCTCTTTAAGGTATATACAGATTGCTAGGAACCTGGTATAAGGGGGGCTTCCTGTAATTTGGATTTTCATACCTAAAGTCTACTAAAATCCTGTAAACATTAATTAAACCCAATTGGGCTGTTTTGCCAGCAATATGAATTAATTACATCAAGTAGGATCAAGTACAAGATACTTTTAAACAATATCTGCGTTATATAATGGCTGCATGTTCTCTAGAGCAAGACATTGTGAAGTTAAACTTAGTCAGCCATTAAGAGACTAAAATGTAAATAGCACTCCTAGCACAATGCAGCTGATAGTTTGGTTATTTTTGCTAATTTATGTATATTATGGTTAATTCGCTGATTTGGGATGGGAAAACCTGCTAGAAGGAAGTGTATCAGTAGGACCACATATACACAGTGTAGACACATGTTTAGATAGGACTAGTGGTTATTATAGTTCCAACATCTAGAATTGTTCAATGTAGAATACATAAAATACAATGAGCAACTGGAAGACATACATTATACATATAGTAGTCCATGCACCATCCAGAACTACCTTATCTGGAGAGACAGACCCTAATCAAGATCACCATAGCACATATACCACATTTGTTCTACCTTCATCCTTATCTGACAAAGTAAGAACAAATGATTTTTAAAGCAAGGCAGACTGGAAAACATTATGAGAGCTTGAAATGAAATGTTGATTTACTGTTGGCTTAACAAATGGATGATTACCATAAATGTGAAAGTGCAAATGTTTCTAAAGCAGCATGTTCCCTAAGTAAGATGGGGACACACTCAAAATAGTATCTCAATAGCTTTTTTTAAAATAAATCAACCACGTTATTGAAGATTTAAAAGTCAAATATTGTAAAGGACAGACTGATTTACATACAATCGAATTTCGTCTTTTTCCCACGAATTTCTAAGAATGTGTGGTTTTTCGTTTTTTTAAAAAAGCTCTAAAAATTTGAGATTCTTAAAGTGTAAAAACCATGAAATCCTCGCATACAAATGTAACGTGTATTGCTTACAATGTAATCTCTCATTCAACCACAAATAAGCATTAAATGGGCTTCTGCGTAACTTACTAATAATTGTCTTTTTATGGAAAGAATTTAAAGCCAAAAAAGGACCAGAATTCTGACATACCGATGGTGTTAAATTTCTGAAACAAAACTACAGCAATTTAGGTTAATGAAAGAGGTTGTCTCTGAAATCTGTAGAGCCCTGAAGTCAAAAGCAGAGTCAGTTGAAAAGACTGAAAAGGTCATTGGAATTGTAAAGAAATGATCAAAAATTAAACATAGGGCGACTAATAATGCCACTCTTATCATGGAGTCACAAATCTTTATTTCACAGTGATAACTGACACAATGTGTTCTCGTTGAGAGTAAATTGGCATCGCTTCACTTAACTTTTCCATGTGGTTTTATAACAATTTATCCACTTTCGAAAACAGACCAAAAAGTAGAGTTCTTCAAAAAGGTTGGTCGCTGCTGGTTTTCTAATTTCAGTCTCTTGTTAAACTAAAGCCTTCGTGCAAGCCTTTCACTTTTGACAAATATCTTTCAATTAAAAAAAACAAAATGAAAACACGAAGGGCCACTAATTCAAAACCATAGCTGTTAAACTATCTTTTTCTGTAATTAGGAATGGCCTGACATTATTTAATTAGCTTGCAAACACAATGGTTCATTTAACAGCTCACTGCAGACTCTTGAATGCCAGGCTTATAAATCTCAAGTTGTACCTCTCTATGGCTAGATAAAGAAAATAAATGTTGATAACCTGAACACAGGAACTGACTAGGACGTTCTAGTTAATAAAGTTGTTTTCATATTTTTACTTTATATATAAGGAAACAATATTTATATTTCAATATTATAAATATATTTCAATATTTTCTGGAAAAAAAAACCTCAGACCAAATCCGCACAGTTTTTTTCGCCTTATTTATTAATACACTTTTCTGAAAATTTTGTTTGCGGAAAAAAAATAAAAAATCCTGAAAAATACGAATCTTATGAATTTTCTGATTTTCCACCCAAAAACTTAAATTTTTCTGGTTTTTGCCCATAAATCCTGAAATCTTTGGATTATTGCATGAAACCCAGCACAGATCTTTGGGACTTTTCCCATTGGCTTATGCAAAGCTCGGCAGGTCTGAGATGCCAGATTTTCAGATTCAGACTTTTTCATCTTCGGGGGGATAATAAATTCCGTAAAATTTGTGTTTTTTTACTAAAAATTCAGATTTTATATTAAAAAAACATGATTTTTTCAGATTTTTGGCATTCAGAGTTTTGTAAATAACTCCCTAAGTCTACTAGAAAATCATGTAAACATTTAATAAACCCAATAGTCTGGTTTTGCTTCCAATAAGGATCAATTATATTAGTTTGGATCAAGTACAAGGTACTTAATTTTTCAGGATTCATTGAGGTCTGGCATTGTGCCAAGAGCATGGCGAATTGCTAATGTGGGGGGCCGTTATTGAAAAAGGGATTCCATTCGGAGCCGCAAACCTATCGGTCTGTTAGTCAGACATCAGTGGTAGGAAAGCTTTTCAAAGGTTTATTAAGGGATAAGATGCTGGCCTTCATTGCATATAATAATACTATAAGTTTATTTCAGCATGGTTTTATGCGTAATAGATCTTGACATACAAATTGAATTTCTTTTTATGAGAAGGTAAGCAGGGACCTCAATTCTGGGATGACAGTTGATGTGATTTACTTAGACTTTGCTAAAGCATTTGATAAAGTGCCACACAGAAGGTTACTGGTTAAATTAAGGAATGTTGGCCTGGAACATAGTATTTGTACCTGGATAGAGAACTGGCTAAAAGATAGACTACAAAGAGTGGTGGTAAATGGAACATTTTCTAATTAGACCAATGTTGGTAGTGGAGTACCACAGGGCTCTGTACTAGGTCCCTTGCTTTTCAACTTGTTTATTAATGACCTGGAGGAGGGCATTGAAAGGACTGTTTCTATTTTTTGCTGAGTGATTTGACTAAATTGAAAAACTGGGAAATAAAATGAGGTTCACTGTTGATAAATGCAATGTAATGCACTTTTGCAAATATAATATAAATGCAATTTATACACTATATGGCAGTGTGTTGGGAGTTAAGGCTCTGCCTGGAGTATGCAGTGCAGCCAGTCCTTAAAAAGGATATAAATGAGCTGGAGAGAGTGCAGAGACTAAGTGCAACCAAACTGATTAGAGGGATATAAAACTTAAATTATGATGGTAGAAAAAAGGTGCTTGTGAATGGACATGATTACACTTTACAAGTACATTAGAGGACATTATAGACAAATAGCAGGGGACCTATTTACCCATAAAGAGGATCACCATACCAGAGGCCACCCCTTCAGACTAGAAGAGCTTTCATTAGTATAGATATGGTATATATGTATATAATATGGGTATATATAATTTATAATAAACTTAATTTATTATAATTTAGGGAGGGGTGTGTGTATAGATGCTGGGTTTCATTTGGAGGGATTGAACTTGATGGACTTTGTCTTTTTTCAACCTGATGTAACTATGTAACTATTTGAAGCAACATAGGTGGTTCTTCACAGTGAGGACAGTGAGGTTATGGAATGCCCTGCCGGGTGTTGACATTCTGATCTGACATTTGAGGCGCAGCCATACATGCCAAAATTTCACTTATTTCTAATTGTGAGCAACTTGCTTGAATGCTGAAGATACTCGTATTGACTTCTATGACATGCTGACAGGTTTAGGTGGAAACATTTCTGTTCTTTATCATTTTTCCCTGTGACTCTCCCTTGCAGCTCCACCACATGAACATTCAAATGATAAGGCATTTCAAACTAATAGCAACTAAATACTGTTGTTCCAAGTATATCTAGGTGTGCTACCCTGGAAGAAAGAAAAACATGGAAGAGTAATGTTACTTGCACATAATATGACTTCCAAATAAATGACCCCCTGAATGTTTCAGCTGGCAGTGGGTAAAACAGGCATTTTCATCATTTAAAAGCAATATAAGATTTACTGAAATAGTTCCAAGGACGTCTTCTTCTACTAAGGTCTATGCAACAATGGTACAATATTCTGTTCTTACAAAATACTAAACCTATATTATAATCACTACTTCTTCTTCTGTCAAAAAGCTTGTCTTTGACATCTTATTGTTATTTTGAAGGATTTGTAGTAACACTTTTGTTAACATCAGAAAAAGGTTTTGTTTGGCAGTTATGAAATATCCTAGTTTTTATAGCACAGCTCAAATCAGAAGTGTGTAGTATTCTTCAAAGGCAAGCCTACTGAATTTATACTATATTTATATTGCAAATATACACACACGGATGAAGCAAATGATTTTATATTGTTAGCAGGTAAAGAGCCAGTCAAGCCAAAAAGACATAAATATGATTGAGAGAAAGTTGTTTTCTTTTTGGTGTTACAGAGGAAAAGGGAAAGTGACTATTGCATTCTGCTTTACTGGTAATGGAATGGTATGCATGCGAGTTGAGGAATAAACCTCTCTGTGGAGTTCTTCTTGCCAAAATGTATTTATTGTTTAGAAAAATCTTAATTTTCTCTTCTCTGTAGGTGTTTTACCAGCGGGCTGATATGGCCATCGGATCACTCACTATAAATGAGGAGCGCTCAGAGATCATCGACTTTTCAGTTCCCTTCGTGGAGACAGGAATCAGTGTTATGGTGTCGAGGAGCAATGGCACAGTATCTCCGTCTGCATTTTTAGGTAATCCTAATGTACTCATTTACTCATTGCAAGTACATCTTTCTCTGACTGGACTGTTCATTGCATCTCTATTATTTGATTCTACTACAGGTATGGGATCAGTTATCTGGAAACCCCTTATTCAAAAAGCCCCATAGACTCCATTTTAATCAAATAATTCAAAAAATGTTAAACAATTTTCTTTTTCTCTGTAATAATAAAACAGTACATTATACTTGATCCCAACTAAAATATAATTAGTCCTTATTGGAGGCAGCATATGTGGGGGATTTAGTGATTGAGGAAACCATTCCACACGTATGGAGTAAAATCAAAATTCCAGCTTTATTTGGTAATTAAAACAACAAGCAGGCATCTATTACAGATGTACTCCTACCCTGTGACATGTTAGGTCACCTGACGCATTTCATGCCTCCTTCTGGCACTTCATCAATCTTTTGGGTTAAATTAATGTCTACATTATATTTTAGTAGACTTAAGATATAGAGATTCAAATTACAGTAAGATCAATTATCAGGAAAAAACCCAGGTCCCAAACATTCTGGATAACAGGTCCCATATCTGTATTTGGCACATGGAAAACCAAGAGTTATTAATGGTAAGATAAAACTATAGAGTAGTGATCAAATACCAGTTGACCACAATCGCTGGAACTGGAACAATGGCATCACTTGGGTGAAATAAGGTGGATAGAGTAGTCTCATAGGACCCATATTAATGGCTTTCTACAAACAATTACCCTTGATTATTCAAACTTCTAATTTTGGATGTAAGCACATTTACTTGGCTACAACTGGCATTGTACAACATATGTTTTAATGCAACGCCAAATGGATTATATTATCTAGATATGAAATGCTACAACAAAGACATTTGGAATCAAATTCATTCATTTGCAACATTGTCCAAGTTGTGCATGTATTGCACATCTAGTCTACTCAGTGTGCATTCAGCCAATTAATGGTCTAATTGAGTAATTGCTGACTCTTTAAAGGGGTTGATTGCCCCTGTATTAACCTGTGGAAGTCTATTTATCAAAGGTTGGATTTCAGTGGTATTATAACTAACTCACTTTCTCAAAAAATACAAATGTCACAACATTTATTTAAAGATTCGAATAAAAAAAGTACCAGTGGAAAATAACATTTTAAAACTTCTAAAGATTAGACTTTCTTGGACAATTCGTAGGGAAAAAAATCTGAAAACCTCCAAAAGTCCGAAATGATTTAAAACGATCCAATAGAATCAGTTTAGCTCCCACTGACTTCTATAGGGCCTCGACAACTTTTACCTGGCGAAGTTTTGTATTAGAGGTTTTTGTGGTTTTCACACTTAGGGGCAGATTTATCAAATGTCGAATTTCGAGTTTAAGGGGATTTCTAAAAACTCCCATAAACCTGAAATCGAAAAAAACGATTGAAATTTATTAAAAATATCGAATCTTTAAATTCAGGTGAATAGGATTGACTTGCAAACTCGAATCAAAAAAAAAAATCATTTTTCAAAAGTCCATCAAACAACTCCAGATAGATTGTAGGAGGTCCCCCATAGGCTAAATCACCCCAGGTTTTAGATGGTGAATAGTCGACTTGAATTTATTTTAAACTCTAACTACATTTTGACTATTCTATAGTCGAATTGCACTAAAATAAACTTAAAATTCAAATTTAAAAATTCAAATTTTCAATTTGACCCTTGATAAATCTCAATTTTTTAGAGCTTTTTTTTTAAAAAAAAAAAAGGGAAAACACTTTTTGTGGAAAAATACAAGATTCTGTTTGGTAAATGTGCCCCTTAGTATCATGTAGTTGATATTCTAAGACAATTTGCAATTGGGTTTCATTTTTGGTTTTATTATTATTTGTAGCTTTTAAGTTATATAACTTTTTATTTAGCAGCTCTCCAGTTAGCAGTTTCAGCAGTCTGGTTGCTAGGGTCCAAATAACCCTTGATTTGAATAATGGACTGGAATATGAATAGGAGAGGGCCTGAATAGAAAGATGAACAACAAAAACTAACAATAACAATACAATTTGTAGCCTTACAGAGTATTTGCTTTTAAATGGGGTCAGTGACTCCCATTTGAAAGGGTGAGAGAATCAGAAGAAGATGACAAATAATTACAAACTATAAAAAATAAATAATGAAGACCAGGTTTCTTTGAACTGAACTTTTCATAACTTACTAAACATTAACTTAAAGGTGAACCTTCCCCTTTTATATGGGATGATATTTAATGATTTCAAGTATGTGTACAGGGTTCCTATATCATTTTGCTATTAGTGAAGATTTAGATACTGAACCTTGAACAATATGGGGCTCTGATTACTTTATTAGTCAAACATTGGGCTCTGCTATCATACATAGTGATGGGTGAATTTATTCGCCAGGCACGAATTCACTGTGAATTCCACGATTCGCCACCCGCAAATAAATTCCCAAAACCACCGTGAAAACTCGAAAAAGGACGCCAGCATCAAAAACAAGATGCCGGCGCCATTTTGCAAATTTTTCGCTGTTTCGGCAAAATGCCCCAAATTCGCCCATCACTAATCATACACTTCTGAACTCTATACTGCATCGTAAAGATTGAGTGATGTTTTATGCTACCATTATATCTTCTCAGCCTCAGTGCACAGTAAAATCCCATTTGCAGATTCACCAGAGCTGGCCATTAGAAAGAGCAGGCATGCCTTTCATTGATGATGACCTGAGAAAAACTATCTGGTGTGATCAAGCCTTTAACCTTGTGATAGTGTTTATGGCTGAAAAACTAATACAACTAAAGAAAACCCTACTTCATACAATAAATACAATAAATGCAAACCTGGAGCACTCACAGAAAGCCTGCCCTGTTCCAGTTTTGAGTCTCCCAAACGGATCTGCCCAAAGGGTCTAGTATTAGTGATATACCCCAGAGCCCTCTAGCTAAAAACCGTTGGCAGTAGAATGGAAAGAGGAATAAGGTATATAATATTCAGGTATGGGGACCTGCTATCCAGAATGATTGGGATGTGGGGTTTTCTGGATAAGGGATCTTTCCATAATTTGGATCATACCTTAAGTCTATTTAAAAATATTTAAACAACCCAAAAATAATGTTTTGTCTTCAATAAGGATGATGTGGATCTTAGTTGTACAAGGTACTGTTTTATTATTACTGAAAAAAAGGAGGTCATTTTTATAAATTTTAATTATTTGACTAAAATGGAGTCTATAGAGATAGCTTTCCTTTAATTCTGAGTTTCTGGTAAACATATCCCATACCTGTACAATAAAGGGAGATATTTGTAGGAAAAATACATAACACAATGAAGCATAGAGGTTGGTGGTCAAGAGGCAGTTAGAAAAATACATTAAAACAGAGTGGGTACATCAGAAAATATATGAACTGTATGAAAGAGGAAACTGTGGGCAAATGGTGGACGTTCACCTTGCCTTTAATTACCAGTAAGGCCTGAGATCCTTCCTATTACATCATCAATAGCATATTAATGATCATCATCCTACCATCTTTCATCTTCCAGTGACAGTGAAAGTCATTTCTCCATCACACGCATAATCATATTCAACCACAGGGCCATTGACATAAATAGAATTTTTTACAGACAGAAAATAATATGTTTTGCTCAAAAAGGAATATGCATTTTCTGTAGACAAATGTAAAAGTCAAAGTCGTTAGTAATTATCCTATCCAAAAATGCTAAACTTTTGACTTGAAAATAGCACAATAAATTAAGTGTTTTCTGAGCCCTTTTTTCCTGGAAGACTGAATTCATTGTTAAAATCCTGACTCCCTGCGCGTTTGTGGAGCTCTAGCCCGTCTTTCAAATAAAATGGAAAGAAATTAAATGAAATCCCAGCTGGTTTAAACGAGTGAGAAAAATATAAAAATATCAAGATACTTTAAAACTGTTCTTGGCTTGCAACAACAAAACTGCTCAAAGTCAAATCCGTTAAAGCAGATGATGGCAAATTCAAGGTTTTGGGCCAGATCTAAAATTAGAAAAGGAAAGACAACAAAAGGGAAATGGTGGTGCATTTGGGAGCATTAAACACTGTACTTGGTTTTACTCTAAACTGTGTTTATGTAAAGGTATTAGCATGGGGTAGACTCAGGCTCATTACATTAAGGCTACACGCCAGCAATTGTATGAATAGTGCATTACTATACTGAAGCACATTAATATGTTACATATCAATGCTCTTGAAAAAAATTATTATTAAAGGAACATACAAGGGATCATTCACTAAGGAGTTATTTACTAAACTCCAAATGCAAAAATCACGAAAAATTTGTGATTTTTTTTTATAAAATCAAACTTTTAAAAAAATTACAAATTTTTTTTAAACGTATTAAACCCCGTGGATGGAAAAATCCTAATCTAAAAATCCGGCATCTCAGACCTGTCGACGTTGCATATAAGTCAATGGGAGAAGTCCCAATTATTCTTTGATGTGTGCTGGGTTTCGTGCAATTCCCCACAGTTTGCGTGTGAAAATTCCGAAACGAATTGTGAAAATCGTGAAAATTGGATGAAAAAAATCGGAAAAAATTGTGAAACTCAGATTTTTTCCCTGACAACAAATTTTTGAGAAAATTTAATAATAATAATAAGCGTAAAAAAACAGAGCGGATTTGATTGGAGTTTGTAGCAAAAAAAAAGAGATAAATTCGAACTTTGATAAATAGCCCCCTAAGTGTAGGGCAGGGTGCAAAGTTAAAAAAATGGTACTTTCCATCATGTTTTTCGCACTTAGTGCCCAACGTTGGACTGGAGGGGTCTGAGGCTCACAGGGCCTTCCATCACAGAGGACCCCACTCCCCATGGGCCCCCTGCCCAATCTGCAGCTTCCCCTCCAGGCACCCCAGCTGCAACCCCCCTCTGGGCCACCTGCCCGATTTTCAACTCTCCTCTGCTTCCCTCCTGTGTACCTGTTCTCTTGTTGGTCAGGGGGGCAGGAGGTCAGGGAGAAGCATGGGGTCTCAGGCAGGAGGAGATTTTTTCCCAGTGTCCCTCTGGACCAAACCAACCATGTCAATGTCCTGCACAGAGACGTTCAATTTAGGGAGCATCTTTTAAAGGAGGTGATGAGGACAGGGCTTTCACTTGTGCTCTTGGTCAAAATAAATGATCCCTGCAGTAGTGTCAGTTCAATTCAACAGGGTAACATTCCAATATTGGCACAATCAATATAGTAATCATGCTTCAGCCTATGCTACTGAATCAATGACATTGAACCTACAGTATCTACCCTCTATATGGGATGTAGAATGATTATGGGGGTTGCCCTCGTGACCCTGTCTCATGAGATATTTACTGAAGCCCAATACCAATATAAAGGGATGATGCCCGAGTTACTAGTCAAATCTTTTAAAGCTCAAAATCTCCTACAGAAGGAATCACTCCCTATGTTTTTAAGCAGGTAAGGGTTATAGGAAAAACTCAACACTGTGACACTATCATGTATGTAAACATCCTGGGCACAGAGACCCCAGCCCATCTACCAGGCAGTTAGACCTATGCATAAAGGTGGTATAGAGTTGCAGAGTCCTGATTTCTATGTCTTGATTTGTGAACCTCCAAATCGGTGTGACTTTCCATAAAATAGAGAGGGTTTCACAAGTTGGGGTTGCCTAGATCATGGCTGGAGTAGGGTGCAGCCTAAAACACAAATCTCTGAAGTTCATTAGCGATGAACAAAAACCCAGTGTAGTTACATTTGACTTTCCCACATTTCATTTTGGATGCTAAAAATGTAATTCTCAAACTGATTTAACAAAATTCCCATGGTTTGCAGACATTCACAAGACTGGATCCAGGAGATTCAGTATAATATTCACCTTCAGTCATCAGCTATTATCCTACAGCTGGACGAAGATGATGAACTGTAGCTGAACAGAGGCTGATCCTTGGTTACCCATGAATTAAAATTGGAACACATTGTACAAGAGCAGTAATGGCCGCTATTCATGCTGCAGTAACTGTTCGTAATTTAATGTCTGTTAAAAGGCTTTTAGAAAAATGGTGCATTCTTCAGGTTTCTATTTCTACTGCCAAACTTGAATATTTCAGCAAAAAAATGTGAACTTACATTATATTCAATATTTGCTAGAGTTTGAAATATGCAGTCATTATATTTGTATAGTACAGGTCTGGGATCTGTTATGGGGAATCCCGTTATCTGGAAGCACCAAATTATGGGAAGGCCATCTCCCATAGACTACATTTTAAGAGAATTATTTAAACATTTAACACTTATATCCTTTTTCTCTGTAATAATAAAATAGTACCTTGTACTTGATCCCAACTAAGATATAATGAATCCTTATTGGAGGCAAAACAAACCTGGTTTATTTAATATTTAATAGATTGTTTAGCAAAAAGAATTACAGAGAAATGCCTGTATCTGGAGAACCACAGGTCCCCAGCATTCTGGATAACAGGTCCTATACCTGAAGTGAGTTATTTTCCATCTCATGTAATTACCTTCTAATAATTCACACTAATGAGCTTACATAAATGGAGAAATAATATGGCTCATTCAGTTGCCTGTTTCTTCACCCCCAAACTCTAGGGGACTCTTCAGTAGATGTGCAGAAAATAAACCATATTCACTGTTAAAACCACATTTTTAATTATGAATCCTCATTCGGCTGCAATTTATATAACATTAGGGATTATTTATTTACACGTGCACTTTCAAGTGTAATAGCCATGTTGTTTCCACACAATGAAGTGTTTTTTCTTGCAATTGCACTGCACCAAATATTAAAGGGTTTGTGCACATTTGAGTTTTTTTTTAGTACAGAGCGATTTTAATTTTTTATTATTTGCAGTTTTTGAGTTATTTAGCGTTTCATTCAGCAGCTCTTCAATTTGCATTTTAAGCAAACTGGTAACTAAGGCCCAAATTACCCTAGCAACCATGCATTGATTTGAATAAGAGACTGGAATATAAATAGGAGAGGCCTGAATAGAAAGATGAATAATAAAAAGCAGCAATGACAATACATATGTAGCCTTACAGAGCATTTGTTTTTGAGATGAGGTCAGTGACCCCCATTTGAAAGTTGTAAAGAGTCAGAAGAAGGAAAATAATTTAAAAACTTTATTAATAATAATAATAATAATATTAATAATAAAGAAATAATTAGTGATGGGCGAATTTCTTCGCCAGGCATGAATTTGCGGCGAATTTCCGCAATTCCCCGCTGGCGAATACATTTGCTAAACCGCAGCGAAGATTTAAAAAAAAATTGACACCGGCATCCAAAAAACGAATGCCGGCATCAAAAACGAGACACCAGCGCAGTTTCGCGAATTTTTCGCAAAGTAGAACAACCCAAATTTGGCCCACCACTAGAAATAATGAAGACCAATAGAAAAGTTGCATAGGACCATCCATTTAATACAATTGAGCATGTGCTTTGTTGCAAATCAGGTGCAGTTGTGTCCTATCTTGATCTTGGATATATTCAAGGTGTTAATCAGTCTTGGTAAACTAATATTGGTGACCTGATTTAACCCAATATTTGTAATATCCTCAATTCCTGTTTTTTCCTTTCTTACTCCTGCCATCAATGAATACACGATGAGGAGTAGATGTATCTGAAAAAAAATGTTAGAGGACCACTAAAAGCATTTTGTTTCTTCATGTTTTCATCAGGAACTATTTTCTGCACTATACCAGACATTACTTTTCAGAAAAAAATCTTTAAAAAAAAAAATAGCTTTCACACAGCAGTAGTCTTGAAGGAATGAAATGTCATAATATTGAATCACACAGGAGGGGGTTCAGCAAGCATGTTGCTGTTTGGGTTTATGTCTCTGGAAATTACAGCAGAAAAAACACTGTGTGAACATGTAGTGCTGCCCCTGCAATCATCTCCACGGATCTGTCGGCCCCCTCCAATGTGATGACTAGTGATGGGCGAATTTATTCACCAGGTGCGAATTTGCAGCGAATTTGCGCAATTCACTGCCGGCAAATGAATTCGTGAAACGGGCGCGAAAATTCCGGGCGTCAAAAAAAAATGTTGCCAGCGACCAAAAAACGGACGCCGGCGTCAAAAACAGACACCGGCGTGAAAGAAACTAGACACTGGCGCCATTTTGGGAATTTTTCGCTGTTTTTTCGGCGAAGCGAAATGGAGCAAATTCGCCCATCACTGATGACCTATATTATCCTATCTGCTTGACCAATGATTACCATTATGTATAGGATCAGTTATACAGATATTTGTTATCCAGAAAGCTCTAAATTTCGGAAAGGCCATCTCCCTTTTTTTCCAAATAATCCAAATGTTAAAAATGATTTCCTTTTTCTCTGTAATAATAAAACAGTAGCTTGTAATTGATCCAAACTAAGATATAATTAATCCTTATTCGAAGCAAACCCAGCCTATTGGGTTCATTTAATTTTTAAATCATTTTCTAGTTGACTTAGGGGCAGAATTAATAAGGGTCAAAGTGAAAATTCAAATTTAGAATTTTAATTCGAGTTTTTCAAAAAAATTCAAATTCTGTTTTTGAAATGTATCATGTACTGGCCCTTTAAGAATTCAGCGTTGACTATTTGCCACCTTTAACCTGCCGAATTGCTGTTTTAGCCTATAGGGGAAGTCCTGGGATCAATTTGGAGTTGTTTGCAGCCTTCCTGAAAATCAAGTTTTTTTCAGAGAAAAAACTCGAATCGAATTTGTTTAGAATTTGATGCGAATTCGGGTTTGCGGTTAGATTCCATTCACCCAAGTTTGAAAAAAAATTTTTCAAAGGAGATTCCCCTAAGCAGAAACATTAATAATTATGGGCTTTTAGTTAACACTTGTTTGGTTTAGTGAATAGTGATGGGCGAATTTGTCCAGAAATTTCAAGCGAAATTTGCGAAACAGCAAAAAAATTTTCCAAACACATTGACGTCAATGAGCGCCAAAATTGTTTTGACGCATGTCAATTTCGACGCCCGCAAAATTTTTATACACGTGGCTATTTTGTCCAAAGTCAATGGGTGTCCAAATAATTTTGACGCCAGACAATTCTGATGAACGCCCAAATTTTTTGGACGCAGTAAATTTTTTCGCCAATGAATTTTCTTAACCGCTTCGTGAATTTTTTTCACTGGCGGCGAAATGTAGACATTTGCCTCAAATCCCCACCTGCCAAATTTATTCGCCCATCACTATTAGTGCATGGAATTGCTGGCTTTGTGTCTTGGGCAGCATCAAATCTAAGACACTTACTGTATATTTTCCAAGCCTATAATATTGTAGCATGTTGTCACCCTAAATTAGGAAAGATCTTCGGTTAGTAGAAGGAATAATAGCTAATAGCTGGCTATTATTTTGGGTTAAATATCATGTTTAAAGGGGTTGTTCACCTTTAAATTGACCTGTACTAAGAGATGAATATTTGGAGACAATTTGAAATGGGTTTTCATTTTTTATTCTTTGTGGTTTTTGGGATATTTAGCAGCTCTTCAGTTTGCAATTTCAGCAATCTGATTTCTAGGGTCCAAATTACCCTAGCAACCATGCATTGATTTGAATAAGAGACTGGAATATGGATATGAGAGGCTGGAATAGAAGGAGGAGTAATAAAAAGTAACAATAACAATACATAACAGGGCATTTGTTTTTGAGATGAGATGACCCCCCATTTGAAAGCTGGAAAGAGCCAGGAGAAGAAGGCAAATAACTCAAAAGAAAAAATGAAGGCCAATTGAAAAGTTGCTTAGAATTGGCTGGTATATAATATGCTAAAAGTTAACTTAAAGGTAAACAACCCCTTTAAGGGCCAGAAAGACCAAAAAAATGAAAATGATTAATATGGATTTCTGTACATAGTCAATGCAACTAGTCAAAAGGATATTTTCAGTTGTGTTCTGCTTGGCTGGGTCATTTTAGTGTGTACAACTGTGTACTATATATGACATATCTTGTAAGAGTCACTCAGTCTTTTACTTTTTCACTTTAATCTCTTTGGGTACTTGTATTGTGTATTCCAGAGCCATATAGCCCTGCCGTCTGGGTCATGATGTTTGTCATGTGCCTTACCGTGGTTGCTGTGACTGTTTTCATCTTTGAGTATTTTAGCCCTGTCGGATACAACCGGAGTCTTTCCACAGGCAAATGTAAGTCAATTCTTTTTTCAGAGAGTTTATATGGTTGTATACTTATACACTGTACTTATTAACATTTCACACACATCCCCAACTCAAGTTTTTCTACTCCTCTGACCTTTCTCATCTCCTCCAAATGATATACTTGATAGCTTTCATCTCATGTAGAAAGAAAATGAAAACCATGCAAGCTGCTAATGTATATGAAAATAAATATGTATAACTTTAAAGAGGAACTCCGGCTTCCAAATCAAAATTTGATAAAGAGGCCCACATAACACAGAAACCCCCTAATATACCCATCACAGCCTGTTTCTTCAAAAAGTATTAATAAATGCCATTTTTAGTGATGGGTGAATTTATTCACCAGGCGCGAATTTGCCAAATTCGCCAAAAAAGGACGCTGGTGTCCAAAAAAATGGACGCCGGTGTCAAAAACGAGATGCCAGCAATGTTTTGCAAATTTTCCGCCATTCCGCGAATTTCGCTGGAAATTCGCAAATTTTTCAGCAAAGCGAAACGCCCCAAATTCGCCCATCACTAGCCATTTTCTATGATGAAATCCAGCTGTTTAACAGTTCTTCTCTTTATGCATCATTTGAAATCCTGGCAGGGAAGGAGGGACTAAACACTGATGTTACAAATTGTACCAACTTCTCCACAGTTTACAGACAGCATGCAGGAACTACATAACCCACAATGAATTGCACTGTGATGTTCTGTTCCTTATTTAAATCATGCTTTCTGGGAATTGTGGGCTTTGGAGGATGCAGGCTGAGGACAGATGACTGTTGATACAAAGTAACAGTAGTCAGCCAGCTCAGGAAAGTAGTCAGACAGATCAGCAGGAGAGAAAGGGGCTAGGCTTAGGGAACTGTCAGAAACCATTCAAAATCATGAAAAGTCTGCATATCTTTTAAATGATGTATATTGCAAAGTTGCTTGAAATTATGTTTACTTTTCAAAAAGCTTAAGTTATGTTTTTGTGGGGTTCCCCTTTAAAAGTGTATGTTTTATCATTGTAATCATTTTGCAAATAAACATAACCTAATATTCATTTAATTTTATTCTTCTCCTAAGCAAATTTTCCTCCTACAATCCTTGCTCAGCAGAATTGGAAGGTGATTCTACCCTCATAATGCAAGGCTTTTTTTAAAATATAGTCATTCTATGCCAACAAAAAAGCAATAATAAATATATTAAATTATTGTAATGTGTAATGGTATATATCATATATTTAAAGAAGTAAGTTTGTATGAACCAGGTATTACCTATTACAACAAAAACTTCTTAGGAACCATCTTATCAGATTGCATCATTTCATATTATAGAACTTTTCAGGAGGACATTTTGGTACAGGACAAAACATGCTACTAGAGGTTTTCAAAGGTGCTGAGCTGCAATCTGACCAATAAGATTGAGTTATTCCATAGTATCAGAAAACTACTTAGCAGTACAAAGGAGAAGCCACAATGATCATTACTTAGGCAAGTGCAGTGTACAAAGAGCAAGTATTTGCCATTTTTGTTACCCAGAATGCAGTTGCGGGAGGGGAAGTTGTGACTAAAGCAATTGCATTTAGACTGAAAGCCCTACGGGGTAGGGTCCTCTAGCCTTTTGTTTCCTTGACACTGAGCACTTAATCTGCATTGTAATTATATTTTATATTTATGTGAATTGTATTCTACTAATGCACTTATTGTTACTTTTTATTCCAATGACCACTTGTTTGTTACTACTAATTTATTGTTTTGTTGTACAGTGCTTTGCCCTCAAGGAGTGCTGTACAAATAAAAATATACATACATACATACATACATTGCACCTGATGCATCAAAACGTAGGCAATTGAGCTTACAGCTTGCCATGGATTGGACACAATTGCACCCTCAAATTCTGCAAAATTATGTCTGTGCTTGATTCTTTAGGCACAAATCTTTTAGTGATGCAGCCCACAGTGGGAACCTATTAATTACCTCCAGCTTGAAGGTCTCATTAGTTCAAGAGTTCCCCATTTATGCTTTCTGATTGGGCAGAGAGAATGCACACCAAGGGCAACTATAGGGTAGAGGCCTACACAGGTCAGGCAGACATGGTAACCAGCAACCAGACCCACACCTGCCACCCAATATATTCCCCTAAATAGACCCGCTACCTGATCTGTTCTGCAAGTAGTTAACGTACTGGTCTGTGAAACCAGGAGTGATGTCACTGTGAACCGGATGTGATGTCACACTAAAGCATAATCACATAGGGAAGGGGATTTATTGTGCGAAAACCTCATGGGAGGGATTTATCCTGCACCTCAGCGGGGTACACAAACGGACTACCGGCACGATAAAGGAATCTAAACCTGACCATTTTAGAGGTATTCCACTGGTACCCACAGGTATCCAAACTGATGCAGGACTCTACTATAGGGCAGTGCAAGGAATGCCTTTGGACATAGTACAATAATAATAGTAAATAGCATCAATACATGCAACAACTGTGTCCATTTTTGCACAACTGCAACTCTATAAGTAGATATGGCTTGTAGTTGTCAGTCTGATCTCATCAATGCACCTTTTGTGCTGAAAATTGACATATTGGACCAGATTAACTGTGAAAAGATTTGCGAAACGGTGAAAAATGTGCAAATGCATTCAAGTCAATGGGCGTTTTTTCTTATGGCGACTTTTTTTGTCCTAATGCATTAAAGTCCATGGGCATTCTTTCTTATGGCGACTTTTTTGTCCAAATGCTTTAAAGTCAATGGTCGTCTATTTCTTTTGGGCGTTTTTCTATGCGACTTTTTTGTTGCGGCTAGTTCTTCCGCAAATGTGGAATTTTGCCGTGAATCTATGGCTGGCAAAAAAAAATTACTAGAAGGAGGTGCTTAGGCAACCCTTTTTATTTATAGCTCTCACCAGAAATGTAAAATGAGACATTGCTGACAATGAAATCACAGCTGCATCTTGCATAACCATCACAATTTAGTAGTCACATTTTATTCCATTATAAAGTAACACATCTCGTTTAATTATTAAGACGATCCTCTGACCTAAACATCTTGGAAATACATATCTCAGACTGAGCGAAAAACAAATGTTATAAAAATCTTGGCATATTGCATTTACACATTTTCATCTTTAATACATTATGTATATTTCAGCCGTGAACAAGTGACACATTTGTACAGTATATCAAATATAACCCCACTGTACTTGATTGCATGGTGTAATACATTCTTTTTTATAATGGAATGAACTGTCCTTCTGGAACACTAATGAGGCCTGGTTGACACATTAAAAGATTTTAAAGCTCATGGGCCCACTTTGCCAGAGAGCTTTATTAAGAATGTCAGTGGCAGTCAATTTGATTGGAACCAATAATATCATTTAACATGCAGATACATTTAATCTGTTTTTTATCCTATTTTCATGATAGGAAATGTATAAATGCATTATGTAATGGTCTGGTGTGATGTAACACATATAAAATTCAATTTTAACAATGAGACAATGAGTATATTAGACATAATGCAAGAATTATAAACTGCAATTTAGCATAATGTCCACCCAAGAACATTGTTTTAGATAAAACCTCGCAACCACCATGCAACCTACAGATGATGCCTAGGGATAAGAACAGACAATAAAAACCTAATTGAAATAACGGATGTCCCCTTTGCTGGCCTCTTAACAATATTTGGAAAGAATGAAATGGCTATTGAGTGTCTGGCTTAATCTATCAAATCTGGGATTTCACACAGTTTGTTGCTGAGCGCACATTGCAGAATACTAGATTTTCCTCTCATGTATTCAATGTCTATATAAATTGTGCTCAGGATACTTCTACTAAGGGCAACACACACCTAACTATATATATATATATATATATATATATATATATATATATATATATATATATATATATATATATATATATAGACAAATACAAGATTCCTCTGCACTCAACCCATTATCAATATATTTAAGACAGTGACATTTTGTGCATACTGCTACTGAAAAATGCCTTACCCTTTAAACAAAACAGGGATTGTTTGTCCATATATTGCAATATATTTAAGCTGGCCAACTACGTCAAAGTCATCCCATATCTGGCCAGTCCTATGCTCAATTTTCATCTGATTCATTAAGAATTCTATGGTTTAATTATACATTTTATAAAAGGGACGAATACGTTTTACCTGCAACTTACTTGCTGCTTTCAAAGTAAAACTCCCAAACTTGGCTGCCCTTTTATTAGACACCAGTGGGATCACCTGACTATAGTTGGAGGGGGTGGGAGCTACAACATGGAGCTGGTCACTGCTTCTGTATAACTATAACAAACAAGGGAAAGTTGTGCTCACCACTAGTTTTTAAAATCATTAGGTGGATATATATATATTCGTTGTTTTACCGCACTCCAAAAATAATAAATGACCTAGGTGCTACCCATAATCGAGTAGATAAATATTGAAGTAAATGGGTGCACACCAGGAACGTTTAAACAGATTTTTTAAAAGTTAAACATATTTTATTAGAATGATTAAAAACAGGCCAACGTTTCGGTCTCCTTCTCAGACCTTTATCAAGACCCTATATATATATAGGATTTATGCCAATCAAATACCCATACTATTTGCCTCTCAATTACAAAAATGGTGTATACCAACTCAACTTGAAATAAAGCAACCTGATTTAATTGGTCATTTGATGAAGGTTTATTGTTTAGTATTTTCAAGGCAAATATTGGATGTTTTTCATATGTTGGTGGTGTCTCTTAAAAACAACTACACATGGACAAACCTGTGTTCAGCTCTCCAGGTAACTATGCTGTACAGGACTATGCAGTGAAGGAGAACAGTCAGCCTTGGTTCCATTCATACATCAATATGATAAACTACATTTTAAATAGTCGACATGAGTCAATTAAATAAGATGTGCACTCAATGAGCTCTATAGAAAGAAGCACCTCCCTTTCCCCTATTATCTGCTGTGTCTAAGGTCTATTTTATGGGGGGGGTTCTTCTTGGAAGAGTTATTTGATTAAATACCTTCCCCTCCTCCTTAAAAACAATGTGGTATAATCCAGAGTAAAACAAAGGCAGAGGCTAAGGATCTTGCCATGTAGAGAGGCTAGAAAATACCACAGGAGGCCACCTCTTCATGGAACTGGTCTTGCGCAGTTCCATGAAGAGGTGGCCTCCTGTGGTATTTTCTAGCCTCTCTGATTGGCTTCTCAGCCAATCCTTATCAGTCCTGATCAGATATTGGTCAGGGAGGTTATTACTTTGGGCTGTACACTCCACACTGGCCATTATGCTATGGTGACCAATATTGCCCCTTTATGGTCACAAAATTGCCCATGATCAAAGAATCCCCTGTGTTCATTATTTATTGAGACCTTCTCATCTTTCTTAAATCATGGTCCTCAAGTAGAGTAATATGAATTGGAGAAAGGGATGGGATAAGGATATTTCCCAAAAAGTGCATTTCACAAAGTTCCATTCTCCAGTTTATGCAGTTATAGAGTTAGTTACATTGTTACATAGTTAAAGGAACAGTTACATCAAAACATGAAATTGTTTTAAAGTAATAAAAATATAATGCAGTGTTGCCCTGCACTGGTAAAACTGATGTGTTTGCTTCAGAAACGCTACTATTGTTTATATAAATAAGCTGCTGTGTAGCAATGGGGGCAGCCATTCAAAGGAGAAAAAGCTCAGGTTACACAGCAGAGAGTAGATAAGCTCTGTAGAAGATAATGTTATCTGTTATCCACTATTTATCCTGTGCTATTTAGCCTTTTTTCATTTTCTGCCATTGCTTCACAGCAGTTTTTTTTATATGCACTATACTATTGTTTCTGAAGCAAATAGAACAGTTTTACCAGTGCAGGGCAACACTACATGATATTTTCATTACTTTAAAACACTTTCATTTTTTGGTGTTAGTGTCCTTTTAAATCAAGTTGAAAAAAGAACAAATTCCCTCAAGTTCAATCCCTCCAAATGAAACCCAGCGATCATACATACACAGAATCACACGGATCTGATTCATTAAGGGAAAAAAGCGTAAAAACTTGAATACAAAAATTCAGCATCAAAAATCTGACGGGATGACAAGGTCAAGTAGAAGAAAGTGGGAGTTTGTAAGCAAAATTCAAGCTAGTTTTCAAGATTTTTTCAGATTCTTTAAAAATTATGGGTAGAAGATGATTTTACTGCATTCCAACTGTTGTTTTTTTTTAACTTTTCTCCCTAATTGAGTTTTTGAAATTCAACTATAATTAATTAAAAAGTGAAGACACAAATTAGAGTGTGCATTTTACATATGTTTATTATACATGGGTGCCTCTGTTACACATAAAACTGTTTTATTTCTTTGTAGGTTGCATAATTTAGCTCTGACTGATATTAACCTGCCATCAGTTCCAGCAGAAATATCGTTTTGGGCTAGATTCAATATCATGAGAAAAATGTATATTATGGTTTATCTCATGAAAACCCATTAAAAATACATGGGGACATCTTGAATTGAATTAGGAGATAAACTTTTCTCATCAAATTCAAGCGAGACCTTTGGGCTAGATTTAATTAGATGAGAAAAGATTATCTTATTCAATCCCAGATTTCCCATAGAGCCAGATGCAATTTTATAAGAAAAATGCATCTCATCGTTTATCACTTGAAAACTGGAACTGAATAAGGAGAAAACTTTTTCTCCTCAAATTGAATGTCACCCTTAAATTGTTACATGACTAACCATAACAGTTTCATGTGATTAACCATCAAATAATGTTTTCTCAATGAATCTTGTCCTTTATATATAATCTGCATGCCTACTGTTGTGAGTCAGTTGTAGGCAGCCTATACCTTTAGTAGTGACAACTATAACACATTGACCTATCCTCTTCTACAACTGATTTTCTTCCCATGATATTTCAAACTATTACTGTACCACCACCTTCCTATTCTATTTCAAAAGGTTAGTCTATAAAGTCTTTATAAAAAGATTACTCAAGACTCAAATTCCTCATTTATAGCGACTAGTAATGGGCAAATTTATTCGGCAGGTGTGAATTTGTGGCGAAGTCCCGAGTTTCGCCACCAGCAAATAAATTCGCAAAATTGTTGGGAAATATTCAGACGCCGATGACAATTAAAGGCGCCCATTGACTTTAATGGGTGTCAGAATTGTCGCCGGCATCAGAATTGTCGCCGGAGTCAAAATTCGCTGGAAATTCGCTAATTTTTCGGCAAAGCGAAATTGGAGAAATTGGCCCATCATTGATAGCAACACCATAATACAAAACATAAAAATCTAGAACAAATGGCAAAGCCGAGCAATACATTCCTAACTCATTCAAACCAGTGTTTTAGAAGACATCCAGTAAAATCAGATTAAAAAAAACAGATACCATTTTTTTTTAAAAAATCTAGGTGGTACAAGTCTCTTACATCCATATTGTTGAAAAATTTATAGGAATTGCATTCTATTTAAACGTACTGTTTTTACATCCAGTTTGACACTGACAAATTTGTTCATGCAGCAATATCCAATAAGAATACCCGTGTAAATGCAGCCTGAAAATAAATAGAAAGGCTGTCTGACTGGCTGTGATTTTAATCTAACGTTCTATCTATCTGTTGAGAAAATTGTTTTGATGTATGCACCATGCTCCAACCACAAATGGAAACTCATGGGATGATTAGTATCTCTTATTAATCAACATGTGATTAGCTAATTAGAACACTAGATAAAAACTTCCCTTAATTCAGCTGCCATTAGCTTGCTTAAAGGATGAGAGAGTAAGAGTGGGCCAACATTAAGAAATAAAGTTTTGTTGTCTGAAATATAAACTGATCATACTTCATTTGCTGTTTTCATTATACTTAAATTTGTTTACATGGGCATGTTTTTAAGAGCAACATGTTGTATGCCACTTATGCTAGTCATAGGATATAGTACAGTATATACGGGGCAGGTTCAATTCAACCTGGTTTATCACACTAAAACTTATTGAACTCCTAATTTAAAGAGATTGAATTTACTCTTAATCCAGTTCCATTTTTTCCCATAGACATTAATACAGTTTTAGGGGCACATTTACCTAGGGTTGGATATCGAGGGTTAATTGATTTTAATCCATCAATCGAAGGATATTCCTTTGATCAGGAAATTGTTAGGAAGCCTATGGGGACCTTCCCCATAGGCTAACATTGGCCTCGATAGGTTTTAGGTGGTGAACTAGGGGGTGGAAGAATTTTTTAAAGAGACAGTACTTCGACTATCGAATAGTCGAACGATTTTTAGTTAGAATCGTTCAATTCGAAGTCGAAGGTCATAGTCGAAGGTCGAAGTAGCCCATTCAATGGTCGAAGTAGCCATATTCGAAATTCGAAATTCAAACTATTTTTCCTATATTTCTTCACTCGAGCTAAGTGAATGGGCCCCTTAAGCTGAGATAAGTTTTTCTTATAGAATTGCATCTGGCTTTATGGGAAAATCTGAAAAGAAGGTTTTACTAAAATTTGGATTTCTATTTTTTTTCACAAATCAAATTATTTTCTCTAAAAACGAGTGTTTGTTATTCCTCTAAAAATTCAAGATTTATCAAGTGTAAAAACTGTAATACAAAAGTTTGGCGAATAAAAGCCATCAATGGGAGCTGTACTGATCCTACTGGACCTTTTTTAGCCATTTAGAGGTTTTTTTTGTATTCTTTTTTTTTGCTAATAATTGGCCAAAAGCTAAAAATTTTCTTATTTTTAGTGCATATTTTTTCCATTTGCACTTTTTTTATTTGGATCTTTTAATAACTTTCATGGCAACATGTGTTTTTTTGAGAAAATATGTTTAATCGTGGTTTCAAAAAGCTCAAATACCACTCACATTTGACCTGTAATTATTGGGCCACCCTGTCTTTCTTATCTAATTGAATCTGGTCCATAGAGTTATGTCTTTGCAAATAATGAAAGAGATTTGCCTATGTAAGCTATTTTGTTATGTTAGATGCTGCAAGTCCTCACTTTATTTTTAGAAATAATGATAGTGAAACATTGGTTAAAGGAAAACAGAGATGGAAATAGAGATAATGTGTAACTGGATAGAAGGTAAATAAAAGTTTAGGGGATAACAGTTATGATATGACATAATCAGCCAGATTTCAATCATTGAGTAAACTTTATGTTATGACTTATTATGTGAAAACTTATGGGTGAGATTCAATTTTCCTTAATTCAGATCCAGTTTTCCCATAGACTTAATAGAGTAAAAAATAAATGTGATAAACAGTGACATATGTTTTTCTCTCTCATCAGGCTTAATGGGAAAACCTGAAATTAGAAGATAAGTCTTTCTCAAATTACTAAGTAAAAGAAGATGTATCATAACAGTGTCTATGGGGCAAAGCACAGTCTTCACAGTAAAAGGCAGGAGTTGGTCAATCAGTCAAAATAATAAAAAATACAGAATTCAAAGGAGGGTTAGGTCAAATGCAACTTGGTCTGTATTTCCTAGTACCAAAAATACTCCCACTTCCTCAGGGGTGGTCAGTGGGGTCAGTTCAGGGGCATGAAAGTATATGTCCATGACCCGCCCACTTGAACACAATGCTGATTATTTATCAAGGTCTGAATTTATCTCAATATCGGCTGCTACTAACTCTGTTCGGGTTTTTTAACACATTGGGGCAGATGTATCAAGGGTCGAATTTCGAGGGGTTAAATCCCCCGAAATTCGACTGGGGAATAGAATCGAATAGGCAATTGGGGCGAATAGTTGAATGGGCGAATATTCGCCAGGCGAATAGGCACACAATTGAATATTTGCTCGAAGGATTTTTATTCGATCAAAAACTTGGAAAACAAGCCTATGGGACTTTCCCATAGGCTTTTAAAGCAATTCGGTAGGTTTTAGGTGGCGAAGTAGGCAGTCAAAGTATCTTTAAAAGAGACAGTACTACGACTATCGAATGGGCGAATAGTCGCAGCGTTTTTGCGCTCGATCTATTCGAATCATTCTACTCAGGCGAATTTACGCCAATTCGATAATCGAGGAGCAGAAAAAACTACTCGAAATTCAAGCTTTTTTCACTCTATTCATTCACCCGAGCTTGGTGAATGGGCTTCTTATTTATTATTACATTTTCCAGAAAATTACCATTGCGGGAAAAGCTCCGATTTTCAAGATTTTTTCGGGAATTTTCCCCAAAAAATCCGAAAACATTGTGGAATTGCCCGAAACAACCGACACAACCAAAAATCAATAGGACTATTCCCATTGACTATTATGCAACCTCGACAGGTTTGAGATGCCGTGTGTTTTTATATTCGTGATTTTTAGCCATCGGGGTATAATAAATTCTGAAAAATTATTATAACACAAAAAGTCACGAATTTTTTGGATTTCAGGTATTCAGAGTTTATTAAATAACCCCCTACAGGAACACTAAGGGGGTTATTTACTAAACTCTGAATGTAAAAATCACAAAAAAATTGTGATATTATTTTATAAAATTGGACTTTTAAAAAATCATGAATTTTTCGGAATTTATTAAACCCGGAGGATGGAAAAGTCCAAATCAGAAAATCCGGCATCTTAGACCTGTCGAGGTTGCATATAACTCAATGGGAAAAGTCCCAATGATGTTTTGATATGCACTGGGTTTTGTGCAAAACCCCGAAGTTTTCAGGAAAATAACTGAGTTTTCAGGTGAAAAATCCGAAAACATCACGAAAATCAGATAAAAAATCCAAAAGAATTGTGAAAATCGTATTTTTTCCCGCAAAGCAAATTTTGCTGAAAATTTAGTAATAAATGTTGAAGTAAAATCAGACTTTGATGAATAACCCCCTAACAGATCTGTTTAGGTAGGGCCATTAATTGGGACAAGGAAAGAAATGGGAGGATTAATTAAATCTTAGTTGGGATCAAGTACACGGTACTATTTTATTATCTCAGAGAAAAAGGAAACCTATAATTACCTTTCAATAATTCGAAGCTTTCTAGATGACCGTTTTCTGGATAACAGATCCCATATATGTATTATTAGGGCCAGCAGTAAAAGACTTCAATATGTTATCAGTATTTACAAATATAAAATCTTTGAGATTCATTAAAAAATGATGAGGAATGATATTAGGTTGAAGTTATCAGTAAATACAAATTTGACCGTACAGTAGTAGAGGTAACAGGTTTACGATTACATGCTGCCAACAGATTTTTTTGTGTTGCTTGGTCTAACATACATACAGTACACTTTTCTGAACTGCTTAAAATGCAAAGCATGTGTTATTTCCTTAATTAATGATATTAAAAAAAGTTTTACTTGGAGTTAGAAAGAACATCTAATAAAATATACAGTATTCATCTAAAGTATTGAGCTATTTCTGATTTATTATAAACCTCCTTTAATCCATTCATTATGTCCAAAACTTCCCTGATGAAAAGGAAAGCACATTATTGCTGTTCAATGACAGGTTGTTTCAGATCTGACTATATGCATCCCAGACTCATTATCATGACCAATTTTCTTCAAAGACAAATTTCTGTATAGATCCAAAAAAGAGTAACACATAATCCTTGTTTGACAATGTTCAGAAAAGGCTCAGATAATTATTTTACATATTTGGTGTTATTTATCCCAAAATGGAAGGACGCAATAAGAGAATTTCATATGATCAGGAATAGCCAATCAACTAACATACACTTACACACTGACAGGCAGGAAACTGAAGCATTGGTTGTGGGTGCAATAAGTCCTGTGCGTGTGATAGAGGTGATGGGACTCCTTGGCACACATAGAGGCCCATTTATTAAAGGTCAAATGTTAGTGGTACTAGAGCTTTTTGAAGTCACGATTAAACTCACTTTCTAGGAAAACACAAATGCCATGAAGGTCGTTAAAAGATCAGAATATAAAAAGTACAAATGGAAAAAAATTGCTTAATCATCCAAATAATAAGAGCAAAGTGCTCAAATGACCCTTTAGTCAAATGCATTCAGTTTCAAAGTTAATAATTCTTTTAATATGTACTATAAAATGATTTGCTGTTGGACAACCTGACTCAGATCTCTAACTTCATCCTACTGTAGCTCTTTGATGAATCAAACTACTTCAAACTGAACCTAACCAAAAAATAGTAATGGGAGGAACTTATTTTTCTTTTCCATTTTACAATTCTTCATAATGGAATGCCCGTTAACCCTGTTAATTTGAAATCCTATTGGCGGTAAACTTTGGCTCTTCTTTGTCATTTCCTAGTCATATTAATACCACTTGCAAAACCCACAGCTTTTTTCCTTTACAATATTTCCAATATCCATCTCTTCCTTGTTGCCCTTATCCTATGTCAGGGCCCGAAGGCACAATTTGGAGTGCGGACCAAGGAGGAAGCAAATAGGCAAACACAGTTCGCGGTACAATGGATTAGGCAGAAGAATCGTCAGTTCAGGCAAAGGTCGGTCCAGGCAGCAAGGTTTCATGGTCGAGGTTTCAGGCAAAGGTCAGTCCAGGCAGCGAAGAATCAAGGTCGAGGTTTCAGGCAAAGGTCGAGAATCAAGAATCAATAATTAGAAAACACCCAGGAACTCTAGATAGAAGAACCTATACCTGGGCACTGAGAGAACCTTCTGACGACCTTAAATAGGTGGATTTTTGCGCCAAAACGCGCTAGATGCCGTCACAGGACGTGCGCCAGAATATGCGCCAGCGTCTGCACGTTTTGGAAGCCAGCATCTAAACGATGCGCCAGCGTTAATACGCTGGCGTCTGACGGCCGTATGGCCTCTTCTGGGCGCCGCCATCTTGGACGCGCCGAGGACGCCTTAGATCCTACTACTAACTGGCCTCCCACCTCCTCCCCACTCTAGTCAACTGGAGCAGTGTAACAGTAGTCTTACCTACAAATACTGCTCTGCCAAATAATCAGTTGAGTGACCTATGATGATTTAATTCTTATTATTATGATCCAACCCAGTGGCTGAAACCAGGTTTTGAAGAGCTGGAATTTTCTCATCTCACCCACATAAGCAGCACATAGTAAAATGGCATGTCAAATCAAGTGGACGCATTTCTCTATTTGCTTTTGTATATGTACTGTAGTTTTATAGGGCCCATACAGAAGATCTGAATCATCTATGGACAAAATTCTTTCTTTTAATTTAGGCACATTACCTTATGATTCAAACTATAGCTACCTCCCTTAGTTATTAAGAACCAATGTCATTAAAAAAATAATCAGTGGTATTGTGTGTTTAATGTTCCCAGTATCCATCTCCTGTTATGCATTATTCTTTCCTGTTCCTAGTTATCCAGGCCAAGTGAATAAAATACAAAGGTAGATCAAAATTACGAATATGTGCCAACACCACAAAATGACTGATTGAATGTGTCTTTTTTCTAAATACATATCATTGTTGGTCTTTTTCCCCACAGATGGCCATAAAAATTACTGATTACTCTTTGTCAGTTACAGCCAGTGACCATCACATGTGTTCTAGAGAGACACTAAAGAAGGGACACAAAAGGAGCTTCAATGTATTATATCTGAAGGATGCTAAGCTGATCAGTAGCTACATTATTTAATATAAAAAGCAGTGTGGATATTGAATAAAAAAAACCTAACATGGCTATTAAATGATAGTTGTCAGTGTATTACAAACACTAAGGGGCCTTTTTACTGAATTTCATTTTTTTCCCCATAAGATTTGTAAAGTGCAAAAACCAAGAAAACCGCTAATATAACTTTGGAACATAAAAGCTGTTGAGCTCCTATAGAAATCAATGGGAGCTGTGCTGATCCTCAATGGGAGCTGTGCTGATCCTATTGGTCAATTTTATAGCCATTCAGACTTTTAGGGGCACATGTACTATTGGTCGAATATCGAGGGTTAATTAACCCTCAATAGTCGACCGTTGAAGGAAAATCCTTCGACTTTGAATAGCGAAGTCGAAGGATTTACCGCAATTCGGTCGATCAAAGGAAAAATCGTTCAATTAAAACAAACGATTCGAAGGATTTTAATTCATCGATCAAATGATTTTCCTTCGATAAAAAAATACTTAGAAAGCTTACGGGGACCTTCCCCATAGGCTAACATTGGTGCTTGGTAGGTTTTAGGTGGCAAAGTAGGTGGTCAAATTTTTTTTAAAGAGACAGTACTTCGACTATTGAATGGTCGAATAGTCGAACGATTTTTAGTTCGAATCGTTCGATACAAAGTCATGGTCGAAGTAGCCAATTCGATGGTCGAAGTAGCCAAAAGAATACTTCGAAATTCGAAGTATTTTTTATTCTAATCCTTCACTCGAGCTAAGTAAATGTGCACCTTAGAGTTTTTTCACATTATTTTCTGCTAGTAATTGATCAAAAAAAAAATCTAATTTTTTAATTTGTGCTGTTTATATTCAGATATTTTAATGAATTACAAGGCATTTGTGATTTTAAAGAAATAGAGTTTAATCATAGTTTTAAAAAACTCTAAAACCACTTAAATAAACATGTTGATAAATGGGCTTTAATTTAACACATTAGTACACATTCAACAAATTCTATTTAAAAAGAATTTTGATCAAAAATATGAAGATTGTATTTTTTCTATAAACTGTAGGATTATAAAAACAGTTTTATGTAATTTTTTCCTTCTTTACCTATGTATTAAGCTCAAAATAAATATTTCATTGCATGTAATTTTAAACCAACATTGCCCACATTTTCTTACCCATATTTATATGTAACTTTTAATAAATTTTGACAAAAGTACCATTGAGCACTACTTGCCAGATCAGGCAAAATGAAAGAAGTCATTGATATTTCACTACATGCTTTTTGAGTTTGTAGTAAAGCTCTAACTACTGAATACTGAATTTCGATTAATACATCAACATCAACATACATCAACAATTATTTCAACAGTGTTATATTAAGAGCACATTGTTATAGTTCTATAAATAGACAAATTCAGCATCAACAGAAACTGTTGCAGGGACAAGTGAACTCTTTAGAATTGCCTGAATTTCTGCATTAATTACCTGTTAAAATAGGATCTGATCTTAAGATAAGACACACTGAGACCCATTTATCATCTTGGGTTTTTGAAACCATGAATAAACTAATTTTCACTAAAAAAACAAATGTCTTGTAATTTATTAAAATATCCAAATATAAAAAGTATGAATAACACTAAAGGATCGGAATACAAATAGAAAAACCACCCATTCTAAAAACTCTGAAAAACTCTTTTTACCCATTCTAAAACTCTGAATGGGTAAAAAAGGCAGATTGGATCAAACTATGGGACCTCGACTGCTTTTACTTGCTGAAGTTTTGTAACAACATTTTTTGTAGTTCTTACACTTTACAAATGTAATTTGTTTTTCGAGTCATAAAATAATAAAACATATTTAAAGAGAAAATTCATTCAAATGTTAGTTAATAGGCCCCATCAAGAGACACATACAATCTGCTTATACGAATCAAACCATTGTAAATATTTGAATATTGTAGCCAGAATAATTTCAGTTAGGGGCAGGTTTATTAAAGGTCGAATTGTAAATTTGAATTTGAAATTTTGAGTTGGACTTTTGGTGAAAACTCACAAATTCGAGTTGGGAACAATCCAAACTCAAATTTCACTTCGAGATTTATCATACCTGGACCCTGGGAACAACTCAAGTTTTGAATATTTACCACTTAAAATCTGCCAAGTCCCCACAGAAGTCAATGGCAGAGGTCCAGTGACTCATTTGGTGTTCTTGACATTCAATTTTTTTTTTTGATTCGAGTTTTACACTCGAAATCACACAAACTCGAAATTAATGTTCCAAAAGTTTTAGCATCATTTTGCTTTCTTTTAAAATTTTACATTCAAAAATTAAGGTTTTATAATTACTCTTGCCAAAATTAAATATGCATAGTATCTGATTTATTCCACATGGCATGATGGGGGATGGGGAAATTAATTGTATAACGTATTTCAAAGCAGATTCTGTATGTAATGAATAGTTGTTTTATTTGACTGTTATAATATATAAAATATTAGTCATGTGGTAATTCATCTTATTTAAATTGATAAGATGATACTGCATTTTTTCAAATACTGAAAAATTTAATAATTTTCATTCAAGGGAAAGATTGGTTTAAGATCCTGATCTTCAGATAAGGAATAAAGTATCTATTTTAATGAAATAAAATTACTGAGGTGTTATTAAATAAATGAAATTGGTACTGTCTATGATATACAGTATTACATTTTCATTTGCTGCGTTATTAAATTGTTTTGTAATTCAAATGTCAAAGAATTTTTTTTTTAATTTTGATAAAAATAAACTCAGCAGATTACAGAAGAGCTCTACCATTAATATCTTAGAATCATGTCCTTATTTGAGAACCAAACATGTGAATAACCTTTTGAGCATTTGAGCTTAGGCCTAAAGTAGCTAGTGGCTAATAATATGCCCCATCATGTATACTGTGTAAAATCATTACATGTTTGGTAAAAGATGCAGGACTATGGGAAACATAACTAATTTTGTGAAAACCTCTTGCAACTCTCAAGTACATGAGGCCTACTAATTTTGTAATGTTATGGCAAAAGGTTTCATTTTTTCATCATAACTTCTCTTATTAACAGTCATCACAATTAACTTACAAATAGTAGTGCTCATTTGTCAAAGAAAACAGGACTAAATGGCTGTTCTTATTTTGTAAAAAGCACATAAACTTAAATTGCACAAATTTGTTACTTTTGTCAGTTATTTGTTTCCCCAATGAAGCCTCCACTGAAAAGAATACAGGGTTATGGAAGATAGCTCATAGTACAAGTTGATCCATGGACTGGTCCGATTGCCATTTTGGAGTCAGGAAGGAATTTTTCCCCCTCTGAGGAAAATTGGAGAGGCTCCAAAAATCTGACTTTTTTTAAACCCAAAAATTAAATTTTTTGACCTAAAAAATAATCTTGAAATGCGAATTGTCATAGAAAACACAACTCAATCATTACTAAATCTGCCCCTCAATGTCATAACATGTCTCATACATTACAAGGCATGCTTGAATGTGATGTTTTCATTTGACAGAAAAATAATAATTTTTTAACTGGCGAAAACTATAAAATTTACAATCATTTTTCTGGGGGATGTGGTCGCTAAACAGTTTCCGGGTTTGTAAACGCTGTATTAAATTCACCCAAAAGAAATTTGTGCAAAGGAAATATTTTTGCTTATATTCCCACTAAAGTCACTTGGAGCCCCATTTCTAGAATCCAATATTTGGTCAGAATCGATTTGGTGCAGCGGAAATTCAGTTTTGCCGACTTTCAAACTTCTTCTGAATTATAAGATACCATCGCAGTGCCAGAAACACTGAGTATGGTATTAATGTTTGAGTTTGGTGCTATTTGCAACTTAATAACATCCAGAAATTCCAGTTATTTGTTGTTTGTAGTTGCACTGGGCCATTGTATTGTATTATATGCAGTGGCATAACTACAAGGAAGTAGGGGCCTGCCCTTGTGTGGGGTCTGCCACCTAAAGTCGCCACAGTACGATCATTCTTTTATTTAATAGAATAATTGTATGTTCCAGAAATTCCCCTAGAAGTTTATTAGAATCCTGTTTGTATGCAAATTATAGTCATTTTCCTACTTCCAGCTTTCCTATACTTTAGTTGCCATATTTTTTTACTCCCTTGTCTTACAATGAAACCACTTCTTTCTTTTTATAGTTCCCACCAGTACCATTTCACATGTCTGTAGTAATTATACAATCGGATACAATCATCACAGTGTCCCATGGGAAGAATGTGTTTACTTGTGAGTGCTCGAAGAGCCGTAACACTGTGTGCCTTTCCACCTCATTACTGGATGAACACCATTTCTCGACTAAAGTTGTTAAATTAATCTTTTATTTATTTTTCCCCTTCTGGCTCTCATTGCAAGAAGGCAGAAGCAACCATAGTACCAACTGTTTATGCTGTAAGATCTTCTGGCCAATCTGCAGGAGATTATTTGAGAAGTTGATATATATTTCCATGGGATCAGTAATAATTTGAAAAAACCCTCAACGAACTGAAGGGTTGTAATAATGCAAGGGACAATTGGTCCCTGAGTTACTGGCTATCCATTATCTATGCAATGAGTTTGTAAACTAATTATAATTTAGCAGGGAGCTAAACTGAGCAGTTTAATTCTACTTTCTTCACTAGCATATTTTTCTGTGTCTGACTTAGGGATGTAGCGAACTGTTCGCCGGCGAACTAGTTCGCGCGAACTTCGACTGTTCGCGTCCGCCGAATGTTCGCGAACGTCGCGCGACGTTCGCCAATAGGCGTTCGCGTCAAAAATCGTTCGACCATTCGACCATTCGATTCCTTCGACCGCTAAAATCGAAGGATTTTCGCTCGAATCGAACGATCGAAGCCATTGGATTGAATGAAATCATTCGATCGAATGGCTTCGATCGTTCGATTCGAACGAAAATCCTTCGATCGAACGATTAAAATCCTTCGATCGTTCGAATCGAACGATTTTCGGATGTTCGAAGTTCGCGAACTGTTCGCGAACTGTTCGCATTTTTTGCCGGTGTTCGCGAACGGCGTTCGCGAACACATAAACGGCAGTTCGCTACATCCCTAGTCTGACTATTGTAAACAACCATAAGGTTAAATGTTAGAAATATCGAATTTTCCACACAGTTATAAATCAGGGGGTTATTTACTAAACGCTGAATGCAAAAATCACGAAAAATGTATGATTTTTTTTATAAAATCAGACTTTTAAAAAAATCACAAATTTTTCGGGAATTTATTAAACCCCGAGGATGGGCAAAAGTCAGAATCTGAAAACCGGCATCTTTTTTTTCCCGCAAACAAAATTTTCAGGAAAGTGTATTAATAAAAGCCCAAAAAACCTGTGCAGATTTGGTCTGTTTTTTCAAAAAATATTGAGATAAATTCTGACTTTGATAAATAACCCCCTAAATGTATTGCACTTTCTTTACATTGGCTTTGGATTAATATCACAGAAATAAAATCACTGATATTATACTACAAGCTTCAGAGCATGATTACTCTATATACTATTCTTATTTTGATCCCTAAGGAAAGACATGATCACTTGGAGGCCTATTTTTCAAATGTTGGATTTTAGTGGTTTTTCAGAGGTTTTTGAAACCACAATTAAACTCACTGTCTTTCACTACAAATGTCGTGACATTTATTAAAAGATCCAAATAAAAAAGTAGGAATGGAAAATTATGTGCCAAAAAAATCAGAATACCTCTAAAACCTCTAACAATTCCTAGCGAAAAACCCCCAAAAAACCTCTAAAAGTTTAGAACGGTACAATAGGAACAGCGCACCTCCTATTGACTTCTATAGGACCTCAACAACTTTTACCTTTGTATTAGTTGTTTTGATGGTTTTTACACTTAGGGGCAGATTTATCAAGGGTCGAATCTCGAAGTAATGGGAGTTTTTTTGAACTCCCACAATTTCAAAATTCGAATAAAAAAAGACCAACTGAAATGTATTAAAAAAAATCGAAGGTTTTTTGCGGGTGAATAGGCTGTATTTGATCGTTCGAATCGGAGTAAGATCGAATTCGAATCGGAGTAAGATCGAATTCGAGTCAAAGTATTTAAAAAAAACTTGATTTTTCAAAGTCCACCAATTGATTCCATATGGGTTCTAGGAGGTCCCCCATAGGCTAAAACAGCAATTCGGCAGGTTTTAGATGGCAAAGTTTTAAAGAGACAGTACATGATAAATTTCGAATATTCTAATTTTCAATTATTGAGGGCCACATATTTCGATTATTGAGGGCCACATATTGGCTTTGAAATATTTGTTGCAGCTTCGCAAAAAAAATAACTCTCTGATGGTGGAATGAGGAATATCACTACAAATCCTACAAAGTAATAAAAATATAATGCAGTGTTGCCCTGCAGTGGTAAAGCGGTTGTGTTTGCTTCAGAAACACTACTATTGTTTATATAAATAAGCTGCTGTGTAGCAATGGGGGCAGCCATTCAAAGGAGAAAAGGCTCAGGTTACACAGCAGATAAGCTCTGTAGAACATAATGGTGTTATCTGTTATCCACTATTTAACCTGTGCCATATAGACTATTTTCAATTTCCACCATTGCTACACAGCAGCTTGTTTATATAAACTATAGTAGTGTTTCTGAAGCAAACACATCAGTTTTTACCAGTGCAGGGCAACACTATATGGCTTCGTTACTTTAAAAAACTTTCAATTTTGGTGTTACTGTTCCTTTAAAAGTTAGTGAAGAGGAGAAGGAGGGAAGGAGGGATAATAAAGAGAGAAAAAAAAAGCCGGTAAAATCACATGCATGAGTGAATGGAAAGGGGTCAGTCAAAAAAACAGAAGCGAACAAAGATAATATCCAGAAAAACACACACACAAGCAACCTGCATATAATCTCTACCATTAATTATAGTTTTCAATATTATAATACACAGGAAACAAGAACATCTTTTACATGATAAACTTATTAACTGCATAGTGATGTCATCAGTTGTAATCAGTGTTTAGCGATGTAATATGTCTCACATGACTCACTGAGACTTGTGTATTATACAAAAAATAAATGTACTGTCGTTAAATATGAGGATATTAGAAGTCATATTGGAGTTTCATGACATGTACACATTTATATGGTCATGGAGATCCTCAGTTTATCTTGTCTCGCTCATTCTTTCATCTATAATCTACAGGTACAGTATGGGACCTGTTATCCAAAATGCTCAGGACTAGTGATGGGCGAATTTGCGCCGTTTCGCTTCGCCGAAAAATTCGCGAATTTCGCGCGAAATTCGCGAAACGGCGAAAAATTCGCGAAACGGCGCCGGCGTCTCGTTTTTTTCGGCGAATTTTCGCGGGCGTTTCGCGAATTTATTCGCTGGGCGCGAATCACGCAAATTCGCCACGAATTCGCGCCTGGCGAATAAATTCGCCCATCACTACTCAGGACCTGGAGCTCTCTAGAAAAAGGGGTCTTTCCATAATTAGTATCTATATACCTTAAGTCTACTAAAAATCATTTAAATATTAAATAACTATGAAAGGCTTGTTTTGCCATCAATAAGGATTCAGTATATAATAGTTGGGACACACTAAGGGGCAGATTTACTTAGGGTTGAATTTCGAAGTCCAAAAAACTTCGAAATTGGACCATCGAATTAAAAAACTTCGAATTCGAATATCGAATTTGAAGTTTTTTCAACAAATTTGGCAATCCTGCGGTCGAATAAAAATCATTTGATCGATTGAAAGATTCCTATTCGACCAAAAAAAAAAAAAATTGTGCTGCGGAAGGTCCCCATAGGCTAACATTGCACTTCAGTAGCTTTAATTTGGCGAAGTATGAAGTCGAAGTTTTTTTTAAAGAGACATTACTTCTATTATCGAATGGTCAAATCGAAGTAGAATGGTCGAATATAGCCTATTCGATGGTCGAAGTACCCAAAGATTTACTTCAAAATTCAAACTTTTTGACATTTGAACCATTCACTCGAGCTTAGTAAATCTGCCCCTAAGGTTTTATCTTTTTATTATTTATTTATTTATTTATTTATTTATTTATTTATTTATTTTTATTATATTTTATTATTTTATTTTTATTATTATTTATTTATTATTTTATTACTGTTTTATTATTACAGAGAAAAAGGAAATCATGTTTAAAATTTTAAATTATTTTATTAAAACGGAGTCTATCTGAAATAACCTTCCCGTAATTAGGAGCTTTCTGGATAATGGGTTCCCAGATAATGGATCCCATACCTATACTTTATTAAAAGTATGGGAGAAATTGAATAAGAAATTGGATACTAGTGATGGGTGAATTTATTCGCCAGGCCCGAATTCGCGGCGAATTTGCGCGGTTCACCGCCGGTGAAAAAATTCAATGGCGAAAATTCCTGGCGTCAAGAAAATTTTGGAAAAAAACGAGATGCAGTTTCGCAGTTTCGCAAATTTTTTGACGAAGCGATACGGCGCAAATTCGTCCATCACTATTGGATACTATTACCTGTGCCTCTAGATAGTATTATAAATTCAAAGTTATCTAATCCAGGGAACAAGTGCTACAGCAGAGAATCCTCATCATTTGATCTGTGCCATTAAAAATCAGAATTGGTTCATTATCAATAGTCTAGCTTTAAATGACATTTTATTCATGTTTGCAGTTAGAGCACAGTATGTTTGGGGGGGTCACTGCTCAGTTTTGAGCCACACATTTCAATAGTAGGGTTAAATTAATACCTTAATACACCATACACCTGCTAACTATCAGAGGCTGGCTAATTTAATTTGATTAAAAGCATCTTATTCTTTGCATTACCTTTAACTGTTTTTAGTTCTCTCGTGATGTTAGCAATTCATGTTAACACTTGTAAGATTCATATAAATATTGCATTAGAATCACACTAAATCCCGTATCATGACTTTATATTTATGAATAAATCATTTGGTTTCTCTCTTTCTCCCTGTCTCCTGCTTTAGGTCATGGTGGCTCCAAGTTTACCATTGGCAAATCGATTTGGCTTCTTTGGGCACTGGTATTTAATAATTCGGTTCCAGTCGAAAATCCTAAAGGCACCACAAGCAAAATCATGGTTCTCATCTGGGCTTTCTTTGCAGTCATATTCTTGGCTAGCTACACTGCCAATCTCGCTGCCTTTATGATCCAAGAAGAATATGTAGATACAGTGTCTGGACTCAGTGATAAAAAAGTAAGGGATTAAAAAAGCATTGTTGATCTCAGTTTTAACAAATCTTGAATAATTCAGTGTCTTAGGAAGAGGAAACATTCTCTGATTCTATATCACACAACATCTTGATTTGGAATAGCAATAAAACACAACATGGGGATTCTAGCTGTCTAGGTCTCAAAACAACAGGACCCAGCTGCATAAATGGGCTGTATAATTTTGGCATATTTGCATTGTTTGCTTGTACATTTGCATGGTAAAGAACAGATTGAAAGGGAATCTGTCATGATTATTATGGTATAGATTGTATTACTAAATTATACTATGTGTATTATAAGTAATGCATATTTTTTTAGTTGTAATATTGATGTGTAGGCGGCCATCTCCGGTCATTTCGACTGATCCTGTTTTTTCGGAAAGACCCAGCACTTCACAACTGCTTTCAGATAAGCTATTGTTTCTCCTACTCAATGTAACTGAAGGAGTCACAACTTGTGACTTGGAGTTTTACTATTGTGGGTTCTTATATATATAGACCACTAGGTGGGGCATGGGAGCATTTTAAGCAATGCAGGTGTCAGGATGCTTTTATCTGGTTACCTTCCCATTATTCTGATGATGGGCTGCTTGGGGGGGGGGTGAGGGAGGGAAGTGATGTCACTTGCATCAAACTTGCAGTGCAGCAGCAAAGGGTGACTGAAGTTTATAGGAGCACAAGTCACATGACTAAGGGCACCTGGGAAACTAACAGCATGTCTAGGCCCCTTGTCAGATTTAAATTATATTATATATAATGTAAAAAATCTGTTTCCTGAAATGGATTTCAATCAAATTTGCTGTTTGAGGAGTGCTATGAACTGATTCATTTTGTTAAAAACATGTTTTCCCTTTTACCAACCAACATCTCTAAAGCTGTCATTTTTGGGTTTATTTAATATTTAAACAGATTAATGTTTTAGCAGACTTAAGGTATTGTGGTCCGATTACTTAAAGACCCCTAAATATGCAGGGAAAAATTACGCAAAGGTTAGATCTGTCCAAAGTTGTTTTTCTCGAAGAGGAAATATGGAGCATAGGAAACAACGTCTTCTAATCTTGTTAATTCTTTCTTTTTTTCCTTGTTGCAGAGCTAGATTTTTTTGTGTGCAACTTTGTAGATCTGTTTACAGTTCTTTCACAAAGAGTGATATATTTGTTTCTTTAACATAATCCCCATGTCCTCCCCTAATCTCTTGTATCATTCTTAAGCAGTCAACTCAGAAGATGAATTTATCAGACAGTTTGGAGGAGATATATTAAAATTTGGAACGGGGAACACTGAATAATTCACAGCATAATTAATTAGGACTTTTCCAACTGTCCTGAAAGTGTTTAAACAAATTGACACATTTATCAAAACAGATCAATTTGTCGATTGATTTGAATGACTTTTGACTGAGCAATGGAACATTCTGTACGATGGGAGGGGTAAGAGCTCAGCATTACTGCTCAGTCAAACATACCATGCATTGGTAAATATCCCACTGTGTTCAGTTTGCATTCATTAGGCATAAAATTGGTACATGTGTGCGCTCAAAATGAACTTTGATGGGCTGGAACCAGGTTTACCTTATCATTGTTCCAGCTACCGTGTTCAGTCATTGAGTGACCAGCCTACCATGAACCCACTCAGTATCTATATATTAAAGAAGTAAAATATTATCTTTTGGTAAAATATGTTACAGTGCTTCCTGGATGGTTGGAAGCCATCGTTTGCCACCATAAAAAGCCAGCTGAAGGCACTATTAGATCCGCTAGTTTGGTGAGGTCGCCAAACAAGTAGATCTTAACCCAATATGCCCACTAACGGCTGGGCGATATCAGGTGAATCCGAACGTTCGGGCCTGTGGCTGAATGATCGGATTACAATGCTGAAAATGGGTGCCAACAGGTCACAGGACTGCATCGACTAGTCAATGCGGTCCTGGATCGCAGAAAAAAAATCAAACTTGACCGATTGATATCTGGCCAATTTTTGGCCTGATATTGATCGGGAGGACCCATCTGGACCAACATGGGCAGATAAGCGACCAAATCAGTCTAAAGGACCCATACCAATAATCTGCCCGTGTATGGCCACCTTAAGGAAGCATACGGAGGCATAACAATCTATTGGTTGCAATGAATTACCAGACATGCCGCAAATACAAGCATGGGGGCTCTTATCCAGAATGTTTGGGATCTGGGGTTTTCCAGATAAGGGATTTTTCGTCAGTAGACATTGAGGCGCATTTACTTAGGGTCGAATATCAAGGGTTAATTAACCCTCGATATTCAACTGTCAAAGTTAAATCCTTCGACTTAGAATATCAAAGTCGAAGGATTTAGCGCTATTTGTTCGATCGAATGATCGAAGGAAT